>NC_134485.1:267648899-267713899 GCF_040206685.1 Ascaphus truei | reverse complement strand
TCTTTCTACCCCCTTTGTATCTAAAGCCCTCTCCCGCCTTAAACCTTTTTCACTGACTGCCCCACACCTCTGGAATGCCCTTCCCCTCAGTACCCGACTAGCACCCTCTCTATCCACCTTTAAGACCCACCTTAAGACACACTTGCTTAAAGAAGCATATGAATAGCACTGTGGATATTCTGAACACATGATACATAAAGCTTGGCCCCCTGCAGACGCACTTACCAGAACTCCCTCCTACTGTCTCTGTACGTTCTACCTACCTACCAATTAGACTGTAAGCTCCTCGGGGCAGGGACTCCTCTTCCTTAATGTTACATTTATGTCTAAAGCACTTATTCCCATGATCTGTTATTTATATTATCTGTTATTTATTTGATTACCACATGTATTACTACTGTGAAGCGCTATGTACATTAATGGCGCTATATAAATAAAGACATACAATACAATACAATTGGATTAATTGTTTGGTGGTAATTCAGTTCTGTTTACTTCTTTATTTGTTTTTATTTTTTGATTGTTTGGATGGCATTGGATCTTGTTTGTGATTGTTTATTTTAGGTTGACCATTGACTGGCATAGTGTTAAATGATGCCCATATTAAATGGGTATCATGTACCCACTGTGGCATTCAATTGTTTTATTGGCATTTGTTATCTATTTAATTGGCTACGTAATGTGTTTTATTTTGCTATGTGCTGTATTTTATTTTGCTATGTGCTGTTTGATTTTGATATATGCTGTGTTTGATTTTGATATGTGCTGTGTTGGGCCTGTTTTTTTAATCCTTCCCCATTTCTTGCTTTAGTGGTAAATGATGCCATATTATATGGGCATGATGTACCCACTGTACCAATGAATAGGTGAAGGGTGGGGGTAGTTGCATTGGAGGGTGGTTAGGTCTCCTGGGTGGGTAGTGGCAGAGGGTGGGTTAACACCTTAATTACTATAGCGGTTATTAACCGCTAAGGTAATTAAGGGGCTAGGGGCCATTAGAATGTATTTTGCTATGTATTCTTTCTGGCAGCGAAAGACATGGACCTACAGTATGCTGACAAGGACACCCTTCATATTGCCAAGGGTAAGTAGAACGGTTTTTATTTACTTTATTTATGCTTCATGGCTAATGTTGTATTTAATAATAGGCAATTAATCTATTATCCATATCTGCATAATACTTAGTTTGCCCATTTCTGTACTGTATGTGTTTGGTGGGGTGGAAGAGGGGGTGAGGTGTATTTATTGAAATGTAGTGTAGGCCATGTTTTATTTTTTTTTTAAATACAGGAATGGTACTGCAGAGCAGCAAGGACCCACGGGGACCACCCGAGGACCACGGTCACTTGCGGGGAAGAACCAGGGGTCACACAGCTGTGGGAGCTCTGGGGACCTGCGTGGACCACCCGAGGGCCCCCAGACACCCGTGGGAACCACCCGAGAGTCCCCAGACACGGAAACCAGCGGGGACCACCGTGGGTACGGGGTGGGTGGGTTGTGTATTGTTGTTTATTAAATATTGTAATGGTTTATTGGGGGCCTAGCAGTTGGGTTGTAGGGCTGTTGTGTGTATTTTTTTTATTGTGGGCAGCGGGGGTGGGTGAACAGGGTACTGACCCAAGGATGGGTGTTTAGGCCTACCAGGTGGGTAGTGGGAGAGGGTGGGTTAACCCCTTAATTACTATAGTGGTTACTAACCAGTAAGGTGATTAAGGAGTTAGGGGACAATAGATTGTCTTTTTTTATTGTTCTGTATTGTTTGTAGCAACGGAGGACATGGACGGAATGAGGAGGATGGCCTTCATTGTGGCAGCCTGGCATGGGTGAGTGCAAGATTTATTTACTTTATTTATGCTGCTTAATGTTGTATTTTAAATGGGCAAATTCACTATTATCCATATCTGGATAATAGTAATTTCGCCCATTACTGTACTTTATGTGTTAGGGAGCTGGGGGGGGTGAGGGGGAGGGTGGTGTATTTATTTAAAAGTATTCTTTTTTTGGGGGGGGCACACGATTTGTACAGCAGGCCAGCAGGGACCACCCGTTCTCCCGCGGGGATCACCGAGGGCCCTGGACTTCCACGGTGATCACCCGAGAGCCCACCGACTCCCGCGGGGATCACCTGGGGACACCAGCTTGGCTGGTATTAATAGTGTGCCGGAAAAAAGGTAAACAATGCTCTTTTGACTGTCTTCATTTCTTTTTCGCCATCCTTTAGCTGGCGCGAAATTCTGGCGTGCTTTTAAAGCACGATTGACTTATCACGCGTTTTGCTGGTTTTTGCCTGATCGGAAGTGTTTTGCTCACAGGGCCTATAGTAACATTCCTATACTTTTAAAAAAAATGTAATGTATGTTAGGGGGGTATAGGGATTGTTGGGGGCACAGGGGGTGGGTGTGTAGCACATATTGCAAGGTTTATTTTGGGCAATTGCCACCAATAAAGCTGCTATTGGGCCTTAACCCCTTCATTGTCTTAGTGCTTGCCGCTAAGGTAATGAAGCTGCTTTTAATTAATTATTTTTAATAGTGTGCAGGAGCAGGGGGTCTCCTGAGCTGAACTGCTTTGATTTCTGGCCCAGGGACCCCTGCTTACCGAGTTACAGGCCCTGGTATGGGGCATTGGATGCCAGTGTCCCGCCATTTTTAAAGCGTCCGTGTCACATAAAAATGGAGGAGATACCGTCACCCCATATCTGGGCCTGTCACTTGGGAAGCAGGAGGTTCCCGAGGCTGAAATCAATGCGGTTCAGCTCAGGAGACCCCCTGCTCCCGCACACTATTAATAAAAATTACATTAATGCAGCTTCATTACCATAGCGGATAGCCGCTACATAATGAATTATTTGTTATTGATATAGCATTGGTTTCAGCCTCGGGGACCCCCTACTTCATGAGATACAGGTCCCGTTATGGGGTTCCGGTATCCCCCTGCAGTATTAAATCCCCCGGTAACGTGATGCTGGAGCTTTAAAAGCACGGGAGATACCGGCACCCCATAACGGGGCCTGTATCTCAGGAAGTAAGGGATTCCAGAGGCTGAAACCAATGTGGGTCAGTTCAGGAGACCCACTACACGTGTACACTATTATTAAAATTTATATTTATACTGTATGATTGCCTGTAAGAGCCGTGCATGGAGATGCAGCATCTCCATGCAGGTCTTACAGACTGCTTTTTTTTCAGCTATCGCGCTGTGGAATTCACAGCACGATAGCAGGGGGGAGGGAAGCAGCTTGCGCAATCTGGCATGTTTTTGATCGCACGCACCAAAATGGGATTCACTTCTTAGTGAATCCCTCGGTTGGTTTCACTTTGTTACGTGCGAGTCAAAATTTCAGACTCGCACGCAAAAGCTCACTGCTTAGTGTATAGACCCCTTAGTCTTTTAGCAGCACGGTGGCAACCTCACTTTTGCAAATGAGTCCACTTTTCAGCTTATCAGCTCACGTTTAAAAATACAACTTCAACGTTTAACTCAATGCTTTACTTGCAGATCATGAAAGATTACAGTTTTACATACTGTGCCAAAAGTCTAAAAGCAATTAAAAAGTGTCAAACTAAGTAAGTGAATAATGATGAACAAGGCTTTAGAGTGTAACCTAAGTTGGAATCACGGGAACCTTGTTCAATTCCCAGTGTCAGCTCCTTGTGAGCTTGGGCAAGTCACCTTATCTCTCTGTGCCTCAGGCCATTACAAATATAGATTGTAAGCTCCTCTGGGAAGGAACTGTGTCTGTAAAAATCGAATGTGCTGCGCACCGTGCGCTATACTGTAATTGTGAAGCACTCTGAGTCCCATGAGGAGAAAGTCGCTATATGAAATAAAGTTAGTAATAACCGTACTGATTCTAATAACACAGCTCTCATTTTAGGGTTGTAGATCAACCACTTGCAGAGTTTGGCAAAGGTCATACCAGAAGGTATATGTGCATTTCACTCCAATGCAGTGAGTCATATATACAGTAGGCTGTGTGTCCCATCGTAGTGTCATATTTAAGTGTTTGGCAGAATTAACATTGGAGATGAAATTGGAGGTGAAGATTGAGGAAGATCTGGACTCCACACAACAACTTTGCAACTGTGAGAACTTTACTTTCTAAATGCTGTGATTATTTGTACTCTTCCTATCCTCCAGTACCTGGGAAGTCTCTCCTCCTGCATCTCACCATGCCCTCCCTAGCATTTTCTGTTTACTGTTTCCTCACTCCTTTGTGAATGTCTCTGTTCTCTCTAACTTTCCCACTCCCCACTGCACCATTATTTAAACACCTCTCTCCCAACAACTTCTTTACCCCTCAATAAAAAACACCCACACAAATTCTCTATGCATACCCTTTATCTACACCTTCCTGCTGCTGGGGATCTCCCTGAAGCCAGACATACACACTTGCTCTCATTCATGCCTCACTGCCATCTCCTCCCATGCACATTGTGTCAACTTTTTCATTTAATACTGACTAACTTTAAAACTTGCCCCACAAATCAAGCATCCCAATGGCCTGCACTCATGGCTATTGCCTCACACCCAGTCAATCCTACCACCCATTGTGGCCAAGCGCAGCCATCTACAGCACATATTCCCTCACCTGTTGTCTCTGTAAGTTCCCCTCAAACCTTACATTGTAAGCTCTTTGGGGCAGGGATTTCCTTTCCTATTATCTGATTTTGCTGCACTTATTGTATTATTATAATTCCCTGTACTGTATTCTTTGTGAAGCACTGAGTACCCTTTTGGCGCTATATAAATAAAGACATACTGTACAATACAATACAATACAATAGGCGAGTATGAAAATGGTGCTGGAGATGTTATCATTTTGTCAGAATGAAATGTATTTTATTCTTTACATACTTTAAAATGTTGCTTGAAAGTTCAAAATCATAATTCTCCACAGAAAGCGTGGCTTTGCAACAGCTTGTCAAAGAGACAAGGATCTGTGATAGATGGAAGAGATTACTATACAAATATTGTACAGTACCATTTCACAGTGCGTAAAGGCTTGTCGATCATATTCCTGTCTTATCTTTTCCTATCCTGGAACACAATCAGTAGATCTCTTCATTGTCTCCCTTACAATTTTCTGAACAAAGTTAAGAACAAAAAGGGTTTCATATATGGTCCCTTATTTTATAATACCAGTTAATATTTGATTCATTTAGTGCCTTAGCTCAAATGTGCGCAAACTGTGAGGGACGCCCCCAGGGAGGACGCGAGATTAACTGCGGGGGGGCACGGGGTTTACATAGGGCCTGCGTGCTTCCCGAAAGCACTTAATTGAAGTGCTGGAGAAGCAGCGAAGGCCTCTGTAAACCTTGCTTACCGTGGTTCAGCTGGCATCTGGAGACGCGTTGCCATGGCAATGCAGCGTCAAATTACGCTGCAGGGTCATGTGATGTCACGTTGCAATGGCAACGTGACGCCATGACACCCAGGTGCCGGGAACTACAGTAAGGAGCAGGGAGGGAGGTGGACACGCAGAGAGCAGGACAGCCGGCAGGGGGGCTCAGGGTAAAGAGATTGTGCTCCCCTGCCTTAGCTGAATCAATTTCCCTCTACTGCCCACTGAGATCTTTTAAAGGAAATAATTTAAAGGTCACCGTGCCAGACAGCTTTCCCTGCCTGCAAAATGGGATTGAAAGTGTGTTCTGCATCTGCAAACTTAATGTTTACAGTTATACAGCAAAGCACTTAGTGCCAATGTAAAGGGATTAATATGTATATTTCTATACAACAAACAATTTAACCCACTACAAGCGCTAATCTACATAAAATGGTGATTTAAACAAAAGTGATTAAGTGTGTATAATCAAATGTGATTAAAGTGAGCTGCCAAGGGGAACTACATAAATAGATGGTTCCAACCTGTGAAAGAAAAATACAAATACAAAATGAGTATCCCCGGCGCTAGTAATGTCCAAGATACCGTAGTCCAAATTGAAAGTCCTAAATTGGAGACTTCTCTGGATGGTAGATGGGATGTTGAGAGAAAGTTCCAGATCAATGTAGGTGTCCCAAGAGTTATCTCCACGATAATTCTGGAATGATATGAAAAAGAACACACCAATTGCGCAGCAGGTAACAGCACAAAACCCTATCTGGAACTGGAAACAAGCCCTACTCACAAGATAATCTCTTGTTGATACAGGGGAGAGAATCTGTACTTGTCCCAACTTCAACACGTTTTCTCACGGCCCCACGTGGTCTGACGCGATTTTTCTTCCCTCAGAGCGGCAATTGCACTCGCAGATGGACCCGATACAGCACACCCATGCGTGAAGGAAAGATAGGACACCGATAGTGTAGTACGCAATACACTTTAATAAAACACTAAAAACACAAACTACCCACACTTACATGGTATGAGGGATAGTGATGTGGCACACGAATGCCGTCCGCAACCTGTGGCCAACCTGTACAGCCGATGGAGAAGCTGACTGATCGCAGTACCCGCAACTGGCGAACCAATGACGTCAGACGTCAGGATTGCAGGGCGCTCTCACGGCCTCAGGTGGCTATGGTGGTCGGACCGGATCAGAATACTAAGCTCCTCCACCCTACGTGTGTCGTGACTCAACGTCACATCGTCAGGATCCCCTGACGAAGTGACGTTGAGTCACGACACGTGTAGGGAGGAGGAGCTTAGTATTCTGATCCGGTCCGACCACCATAGCCACCTGACGCCGTGAGAGCGCCCTGCAATCCTGACGTCTGACGTCATTGGTTCGCCAGTTGCGGGTACTGCGATCAGTCAGCTTCTCCATCGGCTGTACAGGTTGGCCACAGGTTGCGGACGGCATTCGTGTGCCACATCACTATCCCTCATACCATGTAAGTGTGGGTAGTTTGTGTTTTTAGTGTTTTATTAAAGTGTATTGCGTACTACACTATCGGTGTCCTATCTTTCCTTCACGCATGGGTGTGCTGTATCGGGTCCATCTGCGAGTGCAATTGCCGCTCTGAGGGAAGAAAAATCGCGTCAGACCACGTGGGGCCGTGAGAAAACGTGTTGAAGTTGGGACAAGTACAGATTCTCTCCCCTGTATCAACAAGAGATTATCTTGTGAGTAGGGCTTGTTTCCAGTTCCAGATAGGGTTTTGTGC
Organism: Ascaphus truei; assembly: GCF_040206685.1. Classification (NCBI taxonomy): domain Eukaryota; kingdom Metazoa; phylum Chordata; class Amphibia; order Anura; family Ascaphidae; genus Ascaphus; species Ascaphus truei. Next base: position 267,706,792 of record NC_134485.1, on the reverse strand, counting down.
TGTTACCTGCTGCGCAATTGGTGTGTTCTTTTTCATATCATTCCAGAATTATCGTGGAGATAACTCTTGGGACACCTACATTGATCTGGAACTTTCTCTCAACATCCCATCTACCATCCAGAGAAGTCTCCAATTTAGGACTTTCAATTTGGACTACGGTATCTTGGACATTACTAGCGCCGGGGATACTCATTTTGTATTTGTATGTATATTTCTATATTTATTATTAATTTCTATATAACATTTCATTTTTTTTCCTCAGAATTTGCCTACAGAGGTGTAACGGTCAGACCCCCAACCCAATCTCATATTGGCCCCTGTGGGTGTAATCTGCTCCCAATTACATGTATGTGTGTTGGGGTGCACCTGCTGGCAACAGGACTCCTGAGTCTCCCACTTGATGTTATGGGGAATATCACCATGACAGGCGTCTGAGGTAGTGTTCTGAGTCCTACTCACATTTGGTACAGCGCCTCCGCCCCATCAGGATCCCTACGGCAGTAGGGAGGAGTGTCTGACGGAAAACTCCTTGGTGCATCTTCCTGAGGAATAACTCCAGACTCACACAGGAATGGTATCTTGAACCAGGGCATCTTTAATTGCATGTTACTTGGCAGACTGCCCATCACAGCGGCCGACACTTAGCCGCACATTCCGTGAAGGTACTCCATGCAGAAGGTTCCTCCTCTCTCTCTAATCGAGTTGCTCTCTCACCTCTCCCCTAAGTGAGATCCCCAGCTGTGCCAGGTCCCTGGACACAGTGTGTAGTAGATTGTCCCTGATAGACAGGCTTGAACTGCTGCAGACCTGGAACTCCAACTCTGACCAGCAGAGCTTAACACTGAACATCACACTTCACTCTTAAACTCACTAACTTTAGGCAGTCCTGTGTCATATATAGACTCCAGAAAGACCCACCTCTGTGTCACTAACAGTGGACACAAAGCATGCTGTCACTTCCTTTGCTACATATGACACTTCACCAGGGTTTCAGGGCAAACCTCCATGATAGTTACTGGCAACCCTGCCTTCTTACCAGGATTACTGCCAGCATGAGAGAGATCTGTACACCAATTTTACACATGGCTACAGAGGCAATAGGAATGTGCTCAAAAGCTATGTCTTCTTGTGTGGGTCTCAGGCTTCAGTTTCACATTTGCTTCATGAGTTTCTTTGTGTTTTTTCCTTACTGCTGCGGCCAGCTTCAATCTAACAAATACCCGTAATTTTCCGGGGCTTTTTTTGGCTGGCGCCGAACTTGGCCACGCTCAGCCGCATCTTCCCCTCCCCTCGCGACCTCCAGGCTGCTCGGCTGCTCCGCCTCTGCTTCGGCAGCTTCGCGCGTCTTCCCCTCCCCTCGCGACCCCCTGGCTGCCTCTGCTCCACCTCTTCCCGCATCTTCCCTCCATTCCCCTGTCCCCTTACCCGGGGATGCCGGCGGAACATGTGACCGGCGCCACAGTGACGCGCGTCACGCGTCACTAGCCGCGTGTCACCAGCCGCGTCTGCCCGGAGTCTGCCCGCACATTGCGGTGGCGGCCGCAGAAGACTCAGATCGGCCGCCACTGTATGTAGCCAGGTCCCCTCCAGTCCCCCGCTCTCCTATTTACCCCCCCCCCCCTTATCTCCGTGGCAGCTTCGGTGGATGCCAGAGGTGCGCTCAATGCAGGGACTTGCCGGTGATCAGGGCGGGCACGCTAGAGTGGCGAACGCATCAACTGGCCTCCAAAGGGAGAGAGAGAGGTGGGAGCGCGCGCCGCTCCAGTTCACGCAGGTACAGAACGCCGGGGATGGTGGCCTGCCAGGAAAGTATTGCGCATGCTCAGTGGCTGCAAGTAGAAGCGGCGGATGGAGAGACGGGCCTGAAAAGTCGAGCATGCGCAGTGTCCTGTGCGCACGCGGCCCCAATGTTAATCAAGCAGCAAAGAGACTACAACTCCCATGATGCTTAGGGAGAAGCTGCCAGGTGACACACGATAATCAATGGGATGGCTGTATTGCTCCTGAAGGGAGGAAAGAGTACTGCATGCTGGGACAGGAATTGAGGAGTCAAGACCTGGACCCTGAAGGTGCAGGTAGTGTCCACGGAGCTGTGCTCCAGGGACTAGGCCAGAGGTAACCCCCCAGGGCCCAGTTATTCCCCTGAGCCACAGTAGAAGTATCCTATGTGAATGATATAGGGAAATGCCTTAAGACAGGGATTCTTTCCATTATAGCAATAGAGAGAGAGATATGCTGCAGGACATTGCCTGAAAGACAGTGCAGCTTGATAGCAGAAAGCAGAGTTGGACTCCATAGTAGAGACTGTTCTCAAAGGATCATCCGGCTGGGGGTCCCTCCCCAGAGGAGTCAGACGGCAGAATCATCTACGCAAGGAGCAGTGCACCACACAGCAGGACCACATTGCAGAGCTGCTGATTGTTGATGATTATCCTGGTCAGGACTATGACCAGGGAGGTATTATAAGTGCACTACCGGGCCCCAATACAGGGAAGTGCTATCCCTCACACTCACACTATTGTTTGTGGACACTCAGGGGTTAAGTGCCCAGGAACATTGCTACTGAAAGAACAAAGGGTGATGCAATGATTGACATGTGGGGTGATGCAATGAGACATATGTAAAGAAGTTATATTCGTATGCTTAGTAAATACTGTTCTTATCCAACTGTGTGCTTTTACTGTGTATGTTGGTTCTGGTGAGGGAACACTCCCACCACGTTGGGATCCCTCACCGGTGGAGGTGCTGCACCGTGTATAAGTATACCCCAGGCTCCCAGTGGCAGAGGTTCAGGCCTCCTGTTAGCCACACAGGTGAAAGCAGCATGCGTAGTTGTAGTACCCCGGGGGCACAAGGGCTACACTTTTGTGAAAATGCCACAAAAATTAACACCTGCTGGGAACTGCACAAAAATACAAACATTTTTTAAAGCTTCCCATCTAAATGTATGACTTACCACAGAATTTAGCAGCAATTACGTTATATAAAGGGCCATCTGACCTGATCCCATAATTTGCTTCTGTGTTAGAATTTGCAATATAAATTGAGTCTTAGGGGCTTATTTACTAAACTTTTTTGTGTGTCAAAATTTTATTCACTATGAAAAATATTTTTTTTAGTTCGGTAAAAAATGCAAGATCAAACTACTTGTTTCTTTTTTTTTTTTTTATCGAAGTCCTATCGTACTGAAATTGTTTGTTTAAACTGCAGCCTGGAAGAGCTGCAGAAAGAGAGAGCTGCATCTCTGTGCACAGCTCTTACAGGCTATCATGCAGTTTTAATGTAAATTTTAATGACATAGTATTGTAGCCTCGGCCTTCTGAGCTGAACCGCTTTAATTTCAGCCCCTGCTTCCCGAGTTATAGGCCCCGGTATGGGGTGCCTGGATCTCTGCCATGTTTAAATTCTCCCGCGTCACGACCCTCTTCAATCAATATATGACCATTGATTTCTTCGCATGGGCTGTTTGAGGAGCATTGCATCGAGGTTCAAGAGGTTGCTGCTAGAATCAGACAGCGTGCAGACAGCAAAGGTAAGACACACATGGATTGTATGTTTAATTGTGTATTTTTTTTTTAAATGCCCATTGACTACCAATGTGTTTATCTATGCCCTTTTCAGTTTTTATTTAATTGTTATGTATTGTATTTTTGGTGTTTTTTTTTAGACTGCCCATTGACTGCCATAGTGGCAAACCATGCTCATATTATGTGCAGTATTGATTTAGATTGACAAAAGTTTGTATTCCTGATCCACTTATTTCACATTGGGTGAATGTATTTGAATTTATCAGTGTTCCCTTTCTTGCTTTTTAGTTATACCAATTGTTGATTTATTTATTGGTATTTTAGCTGGTATTTTACTTGCTAGGTCCATTGAGATCTTATTAAACTATTTTATATCGCTAATCTCTGGTGCGCTGTGTGCATTTTTCTTCGTTTTTTTTAGTTTTTTTTATGTTGTGGCTCTTTTTTTTTTAGCTTGTCCATTCATTGCCATAGTGGCAAACCATGCTCATATTATGGGCATGGTGTACACCTGTGCCAATCAATGGGGTGAAGGGGTGGAAGGTGGGGTTAGTTGCCATGGGGAGGTTGGTTTGGCCTCCCGGGTGGGTACCGGGGGAGGGGGTTAACCCCCTGAATACTATAGATAATGATGATTAAGGGGTTAGTGGCCAGTAGTTTGTTTTTTTATTGTAATGTTGCTGCCCACAGAGGACGAGAAGAATGGTGATGAGGATGAGGGTGGACTTCATCCTGGCAGGGGTAAGTGCAATTTTTATTAACTTTATGCTGGCTGGCTAATGTTTTATTTTTAATGGGCAAATGAGCTATTATCCAGATCTGGATAATAGTCATTTTGACCATTATTGTACTATATGTGTTGGGGATGGGGGGTAGGGGGTTGTATTGTACTGCAATGTTTTTTTTGGAATGGGGAAAAGTGCTGTTTGCCATCTTTGGCTAATAGCACTTTTACCCATTCCAGTATAGTGTTGTTGGTACAGTGGATGGGTGAAGGTCGTTCTTGCCCCAAGATGGTGTTAGGCAATGTGGGAGCATAGTGCGAGGGGTTAACCCCTTCATTACCTTAGCAGTTATGATTGCTAAGCTAATTAAGGGGTTAACTGCTACTGCCACCCTACTGCAAGGCCTAAACATCCACCCTGGGGCAACTACCACCTTCACCCACCCCCTGTACCAACAATAAATAAGTGTCTGCTATTTAACCCTTTCATTACCTTAACGGTTAGCCACTAAGGTTATGAAACTGGCTGCAATTTAATTTTTACGGCATAGGATTGATACCAGAGACCTGCCGGGACCCCCAGAGACTCATGGGGACCACAGAGACCATTGAACACCTGAGGAATAGCAGTTTAGTGAGTAGCAGTTTCTGGCACAAAATGCGAGTTTGGACATTTTTTGGCTTACCGCTTGTTATAGCCAAACTGTTATAGTACTACAAAAGCCGTTTTAGTGCGATATTGCACTAGCGGAACTTTGTGAATAGCTGCACAGGCAATATCGCACTATAAGGGCATTTATAGTGCTATCAGTCACTTATTGAAGTTTAGTGAATTAGCCCCTTAATGCTTAGCAAATTGTTTGCAAAAATTTCGGTTTCAGTGAAATGTTTTAGCAGCAAATTTTACCGTATTCGCCAACGTGCTAACCAGCTTTTTAATTATTTTTTTTAAAATAAATATGTAATTATCTTTGACATAATAATGATTGATTCTGAGTGGTTCTTTTTGTTTTCTTAAGTTGTTACTCAAAAAAGATTAGTAAACCTAAACCCCTTGCACTAAAGTATAATTACTTGCATAGTCAGTAGCTTTTCTGTCTACTGACTAATCAGCATACAGCTTGTTTGTACAACCAGAGGTCAGAACTGACTTCCTAATGCGATGGGACAATGCAATCAAATAATTCATATATTTGAAGTAATTTATTACAGAGCTGTCAGCTGCAAAATGGGATTGCTAATGCTTTTTCGTTAGAACAATCCAGTTTCTTCTCATTTTGTGGTCATTCAAGATTGTGATAAACTGATTACATTAATTCAGTACATTCTGATGTACAGTTTTCTTCTTTACAATGTATTAAATCTAAACATACTGTATATATAGAGCGGTGACTGTGTCAAAATTCGTCCTGTAAATTATATGCAGGGTTTTCGTTAATATTCGCATGTGAACCTGTTGTTAAAAAAAATGAGCGAAAGAGAGCATCCTACTGTGTTATTATAGTCCCAAGTGCTCTATATATCCCCTCAAACAACCTTCAAAAAAAACCGTGGAGAGACACCTGTGCACAAAATGGGCAAACCCGATACACCTGAAAAATATACTAATTACAGTTAGGTCAGGAAATAATTGGACACTGATACAAGTTTTGTTATTTCGGCTGTGTACCAAAATAAATTCAAGTTACAGTTAAATAATGAATATGGGCTTTAAAGTGCAGTCTATCAGCTTTAATTTGAGGGTATTCACATCCAAATTGAAGGAATGGTTTAGGAATTACATCTCTTTAATACTGTATGTAGCCCCCTCTTTTTCAATGGACCGAAAGTAATTGGCAAATTACTCAAAAGCTGTTTCATGGACAGGTGTGGGCTATTCCTTCGTTATTTCATCATCAATTAAGCAGGTAAAAGGTCTGGAGTTGATTCCAGGTGTGGCATTTGCATTTGGAAGCTGTTGCTGTGAACCCACAACATGCGGTCAAAGGAGCTCTCAGTGCAAGTGAAACAGGGCATCCTTAGGCTGCAGAAATAAAAGACAATCCATCAGAGAGATAGCAGGAACATTAGGAGTGGCCAAATCAACAGTTTGGTACATTTTGAGAAAAAAAGAATGCACTGGTGAGCTCTGCAACACAAAAAGGCCTGGACGTCCACGGAAGACAACAGTGGTGGATGATCGTAGGATCCTTTCCATGGTAACGAAAACCCCCTTCACAACATCCAGCCAAGTGAAGAACACTCTCCAGGAGGTAGGCATATCATTATCCAAGTCTACCATAAAGAGAAGACTTTACAAGAGAAAACACAGAGGGTTCACCACAAGGTGCAAACCATTCATAAGCCTCAAGAATAGAAAGGCCAGATTAGACTTTGCCAAACAATATCTAAAAAAGCCAGCCCAGTTCTGGAACAGCATTCTTTAGACGGAGTAAACTAAGATCAACCTGTACCAGAATAATGGGAAGGAAAAAGTATGGAGAAAGCTTGGAACAGCTCATGACCCGAAGCATACCACATCATCTGTAAAACACGGTGGAGGCAGTGAGATGGCATGGGCATGCATGACTTACAATGGCACTGGGTCACTAGTGTTTATTGATGATGTGACATAAGACAGAAGCAGCCAAATGAATTCTGAAGTGTATAGGGATATATTGTCTGCTCAGAGTAGGCCAAATTCAGCGAAGTTGATTAGACTGCGCTTCACTTTACAGATGGACAATGACCCAAAACATACTGCGAAAGCAGCCCAGGAGTTTTTTAAGGCAAAGAAGTGGAATATTCTGCAATGGCCGAGTCAATCACCTGATCTCAACCCTATCGAGCATGCATTTCACTTGCTGAAGACAAAACTTAAGGCAGAAAGACCCACAAACAAACAACAACTGAAGACAGCTGCAGTAAAGGCCTGGCAAGGCATCACAAAGGAGGAAACCCAGGATTTGGTGATGTCCATGCGTTCCAGACTTCAAGCAGTCATTGCCTCCAAAGGATTCTCGACAAAATATTAAAAATGAACGTTTTATTTATGATTGTGTTAATTTGTCCAATTACATTTGAACCGCTGAAATAAGGGGACTGTGTATGAAAATGGTTGCAATTCCTAAACGTTTCATACGATATTTTTGTTCAACCCCTTTAATTAAAACTGAAAGTCTGCACTTTTATTGCATCTCGGTTGTTTCATTTCAAATCCATTGTGGTGGTGTACAGAGCAAAAATTATGAAAATTGAGTCAGTGTCCAATTATTTCCGGACCTGTGTGTGTGTGTGTATATGTATGTGTGTGTGTGTGTGTGTGTGTGTGTGTGTGTGTGTGTGTGTGTGTGTGTGTGTGTGTGTGTGTGTGTGTGTGTGTGTGTGTGTGTGTATATATATATATATATATATATATATATATACATGGTGAATGCCATTTGATGTGAGTGACATCATCATTGTGAGACTGTTGGACCAAGTTCAGGACTGTTGGACCAAGTTCATTGCTTATCATCGGGGGATATGCCTATGATCAGCTGTTGCATCTCCTGTCCAGCATTTGCTGCCTGCCAGCCTGCTGATTTTCACAGACCCATCACAGGGATATACAGCCTACATCTACCTGGGACTCCCTTTGCGGAATGTATGATCCTGACTCCAGGGTGGTGAATATTGACCTCTAATGTCTTATACTGTACATTTTTATTGATGTGAGAACATATTGTACAATGTTCTAGCTCCATTCAAATCTTTTTTATAATACACCATGTTGTGTGCACTTTCTTTTTTCATATATATTGTTAATCTGTCTTGTTTGAGTGCACTGATTTGCTTCTTCCCAATTATAAGTCTCTACATTTTCTTCTTTAAGCTTTTGTTATTAACAGGATGTATGGAATCTTGGGAGGTAACATGGAAACCCACAAAAGACAGGAGACCGAAATACATAAACACTGACAGGGCTTATTGTTACAATAAAGTAAATAAGTCTGGGAAAACCAAATGGAATCTGCAAAGTGTGCAGAGTTACCATACAAGCAAAAACATTTGCATTGCTACATACAAAAAGCAATAGTAGCAGGGGACAAATAATGAACAGGGGGCAAATAGTGCAAGGGAAATGCAAGACAACGAACAAGAAGGTACCTGTAGATCTGCAGAACTGGAAGCCTAATAAAAAGGAACAGGAAAATATGCAGTGCTAGGGAACAAAAAATAACCTGACTACTGACGGGTAATCAGAAAGTTATCTGTACTTTTTCCAGATCAAATACATATTTTTTAAGCTAAGGTAAATGAGCACACAGTGCCACCTTTTGCTTCAAAACCATTTTTAACATGGTTCCCTATAGGGTTAAGCTTGCTGCATGGTCACAGCTTTGAGCTCAGCCAGGGTTAAGATGCATAGCCAGTAAACCCACCCAAAGACAGCCGTTTTGACTCTAATGGCTCTCATCAGTGTGGGGTTGGTAGGTAGGGGCGGGGGGGGGGAGAAAGGCAGGGGCGGGGGGGGAGAAAGGCAGGGGTGGGGGGGGGAGAAAGGCAGGGGCGGGGGGGGAGATAGGCAGGGGCAGGGGGGGGAGAAAGGCAGGGGCAGCGGGGGGAGAAAGGCAGGGGCGGGGGGGAGAAAGGCAGGGGTGGGGGGGAAGAAAGGCAGGGGCAGGGGGGGGGAAAGGCAGGGGCGGGGGGGGAGAAAGACAGGGGCGGGGGGGAGAAAGACAGGGGCGGGGGGGTGAAAGACAGGGGCGGGGGGGGAGAAAGACAGGGGCGGGGGGGGGAGAAAGACAGGGGCGGGGGGAGAAAGACAGGGGCGGGGGGGAGAAAGGCAGGGGCGGGGGGGGAAGGCAGGGGCGGGCGGGGGGGGAAGGCAGGGGCAGGCGGGGGGGAAGGCAGGGGCGGGCGGGGGGGAAGGCAGGGGCGGGCGGGGGGGAAGGCAGAGGCGGGGGGAGGAAAGGCAGCGGTGGGGGGAGGGAAGGCAGGGGCGGCAAGGAGGGGGGAGGGGGAAGGCAGGGGTGTCACTGTGTGTGTGTCTGTCATGTGTGTGTCTGACATGTGTTTGTGTGTGTCTGTCATGTGTGTGTGTGTGTCTGTCTGTCGTGTCTGTGTCTGTCATGTATGTGTGTGTCTGTCATGTGTGTGTGTGTGTGTCTGTCTGTCATGTGTGTGTGTGTGTGTGTGTGTGTGTTTCTGTCATGTGTGTGTGTGTGTGTCTGTCGTGTGTGTGTGTTTCTGTCATGTGTATGTGTGTGTCTATCGTGTGTGTGTGTGTCATTTGTGTGTGTCGTGTGTGTGTGTCATGTGTGTGTGTGTCACGTGTGTGTGTCTTTCTGTCATGTGTGTGTGTCTGTCATGTGTGTGTCTGTGTGTGTCTGTCAAGTGTGTGTGTGTGTGTGTCATGTGTGTGTGTGTGTGTGTGTGTGTCTGTCTGTCATCTGTGTGTCACTGTATTTGTGTGTGTCACTGTATGTGTGTGTCACTGTGTGTGTCAGGGGGGAGGCAAAAACGGAGCTGGGTGGGATCAAAAACGGAGCTGGGTGGGTCAAAAACGGAGCTGGGGGGGGTACAAAACGGAGCTGGGGGGTCAAAAACAGAGCTGGGGGGTCAAAAACGGAGCTGGGGGTGTCAAAAACGGAGCTGGGGAGGTCAAAAACGGAGCTGGGGGGTCAAAAACGGAGCTGGGGGGGTCAAAAACGGAGCTGGGGGTCAAAAACGGAGCTGGGGGGTCAAAAACGGAGCTGGGGGGTCAAAAACGGAGCTGGGGGTCAAAACGGAGCTGGGTGGGGAATACTCACACGTCTCAGTTAAGCCTCCCCCCCAGCAGTAGCAGCAAGAGCACCATGGAGCATTTTGTCACCTCAGGAAGCAGCAGCAGTGTGGCCAGGGTCCTATGGGTTAGAGCGCACCGGCCAATGAGAACTGTGGGGGGCGGGACACACGGGTGGGGGAGACACACCGGCCAATAAGAGCCGTGGGAGGGCGGGCGGACCGATGGACCAATCAAATGGTTTACAGACACTCACAAACAAGATTTTCAATTATATATGTAATGGGTTTCCCCCCCCCAATCGCAGATTATACTGTGGGTGCGGAGGAACATACGGTGTTACCATAGGTGTGGTGCATTACCTGTTGGCTCACAGGAGGGCTGAGCTTCCGCCACGGGGAACCTGGGGCAATATATACTAGGGGTAACCACTTACTCAATTCAGCGCCTCCACCTGCGATGGCTCCCACCAGAGGGGGAGTGGTTCCTCGCAGGACAATCACAATAATCAATACTCATACACGGTGAAGTATAATAACTAAGGACTTTACTAACATGCAAGACAACATATCACGGCAATACCATAATATAACCTGTGTCCCTCTCTAGAGGAGACACCTACTGCGTCGCGCAGGACGCTTCCCCAACAATAGGTGATCCCACCCAGTGTCCCGAGAATCCCACCCAATGTCCCACACTCTTGTAGCGAGAAGCAATGGGTGACTGTGCAGTCACAATTACACTAAGGGCCCGTTGGTGCACTTAGAACTGTATGATACCTGCCGAGCACTCCGGTGCTCTGGTCAGCAACACTTCACAAAGGGTCAGACGTGCGATGAATCCGTCTGATCCCAACCTTGAGTTATTCTCTGTGACCCCGGCTTGGGCCCGAACTCCTTAACTGGAACCGCAGCGTCCGCTGAGTCCCCACTTAACACTATAACAACATGGCACACACTATACTATAGGCCGTCCCAATAGCACAGCAACCTTATGTGGCTTAAGGAAAACTCCTAGGGCATGCGGGGTGCCTATCCTATGCAGGTAGGTCCCTGCACTCACCCTACTCGTAACACGGGCCCTGGGCTATGGCTCCCCGGATTGGTTACCGCTATGAACCCGCCCAGTTGCCTCACACTACGCGTAACGCGGACCTGGGCTATGGCTCCCCGGATTGGGTACCGCTATGAACCCCCCAGTTGTCCCACGTCGCTTACCTAACCTAATGCCTGCAGCAACGCTCTGCAGACTAACACTCAGCCCACTTGTCCCTTTCTTCCCTTTCTGTTCCCCAGCTCTAACTACAGTAAGTGACAGGGGTCTCTAACCTGAGACTGTCCCTGACAACACTCACTAACCTGGTGGGGAATATGGGCTAACTTGGACCCTGGGGGCCGCTGGCCTAGTGCAGGGAGTCCCTGCACCCTACCTCTTTCCTTGGGCTCCTGACTCTGACTAGCGTGCTCCAAGCCCGCGAAATGTATCTCTTTCTGACCCAGTGTAATCCTGCAGCCCTATTGGCTCCTATGAGGCACCTGGTGCCTGTCTCGCTATGCCCCATGGGAGTTGTAGTCCCATGGAGCCTAAAAACACATAGGGGCCGCGTGCGCGCCTTTCCTGCGCATGCGCGAGTATATAGGGGCCGCCTCAACCTTTCCCTACTCTGCTCTGGCACTCGCGCGACTCTCCCTGACTCTGGGGTTCCTCCCGCGCATGCGCGAGCTGCTCGGCGGCCTCTTGCGCTAGCTGTCCCCTGCGCATGCGCAACGCGCAGAGCAATGGCTGCGCCAGGATTACCGAGCCGCCAGGACCTTAGCGACGCGACCGCGGCCGTAGCAACGGCCCGATCGCGTCCCCGGCAAACGGCAACCTGCAGGGGGAGATGCGCTGCTCCCTCCTCGGCCCCCACCCTCCGGAATGGCCGTCGGGTCTGCCGCTGGCCTCCGGCAGTACCCGCCATCGCTCCTGGCCACGGAGGCTCCAAGGGAGGTCGAAGTGGGCAAAGGATGACCTGGCTACATATATATATATTAAATCCCGCACCTCACACTCCATTCTTCTCCGCACTTTTAAAGTTTTACACTCTTCTGCTCCTCCTTACATCTCAGCCCTAATTTCTCGTTATGCATCATCCAGACTCTTGCGTTCTTCTCAAGGATGTCTTCTTTCTACCCCCTTTGTATCTAAAGCCCTCTCCCGCCTTAAACCTTTTTCATTGACTGCCTCTCACCTCTGGAATGCCCTTCCCCTCAGTACCCGACTAGCACCCTCTCTATCCACCTTTAAGACCCACCTTAAGACACACTTGCTTAAAGAAGCATATGAATAGCACTGTGGCTATTCTGAACACATCTTATACTATATTAGTGAAAGCACTGTATGCCTGTCTGGATGTCCGGTGTCCCTAGGGGAAATCTCATTGGTCCCTTGGGCCGCCCGCCCCCGCACACCTCTCATTGGCCTGAGGCGGAGTGACGGGACACACACACACACACACACACACACACACACACATACATTAGCTTGGGGTGTGCCCCCTTGGGGGGGCGCACGATTATGTAGGGGGGGCGCGAGCAGCTTGCAGGGAAACCTGGGGGCGCTCTGTGCTGCTGCTTCTATGTCTGTGTCTTGCAGAGGGGGCAGGGCCAGAAGATCCGTGCTGCTGCTTCTATGTCTGTGTCTTGCAGAGGGGGCGGGGCCTGCAGAGGGGCCGGGGCCAGAAGATCCGTGCTGCTGCTTCTATGTCTGTGTCTTGCAGAGGGGGCGGGGCCAGAAGCTCCGTGCTGCTGCTTCTATGTCTGTGTCTTGCAGAGGGGGCGGGGCCAGAAGCTCCGTGCTGCTGCTTCTATGTCTGTGTCTTGCAGAGGGGGCGGGGCTTGTGTGTGTGTGGGGGGGGGGATTGAGTGTGGGGATTGTGTGTGGGTGGGGAATTGTGTGTGTGTGTGGGGGGAGGATTGTGTGTGTGGGGGGGGGATTGAGTCCCCCCCCCCTCCCTGCCCTTTGCCCCCCCCCCTCCCTGCCCTTTGTCCCCCCCCCCCTCCCTGCCCTTTGTCCCCCCCCCCCCCTCCCTGCCCTTTGTCCCCCCCCCCCTCCCTGCCCTTTGTCCCCCCCCCTCCCTGCCCTTTGCCCCCCCCCCTCCCTGCCCTTTGCCCCCCCTCCCTGCCCTTTGCCCCCCCCCCTCCCTGCCCTTTGCCCCCCATTCCAGTCCATGCCCCCTGCCCTTCCACGCCCTGGGGCAACACCAGGTATATCAGCTAGTGACACATAAAGCTTGGCCCCCTGCAGACGCACTTACCAGAACTCCCTCCTACTGTCTCTGTACGTTCTCCCTACCTACCAATTAGACTGTAAGCTCCTCGGAGCAGAGACTCCTCTTCCTTAATGTCTAAAGCACTTATTCCCATGATCTGTTATTTATATTATCTGTTATTTATTGGATTACCACATGTATGACTGCTGTGAAGCGCTATGTACATTAATGGCGCTATATAAATAAAGACATACAATACAATACAATACAATTATATATTTATATATATATATATATATATATATATATATATATATATATATATATATTTCTCATATACTTCCTGTATATATACACCTTTTTTGCTTCTTGAGTGCTGGATTATATCCTTTTTATTTTCTAAAAATGTCTGTTATGATGGTCAACGGATCTTGTTCCATGCACCTAAGCTAATCTTTACTTATATTTGATGATATACTTAGGAGTACTGTTCCTTCCCAACATTATCTAATAACTTTGATGACATGTTCAGTGCGTAGATGGACTACTGCATGTTCCAATACAACTAATAATGTCATTATGATTTTAGAGTCACTTCTGTGCAAGAGAGACCTACAATTCATTACTTTGATATGCTTTGAAGACACTTCTGATAGCACCATGGTGACCCTTTTTTACTATCACATTTCAAAGAACTGTGGCATAAAAAACAATAATGTATTTACCATATTACTGTACTTTTGCCTTCCTTCACCTTTTGCAGAATTAAGACATGTCATCCATAATTTATGTCACCTGGGAATGTTATTCTCAATTTGGTGTTCTAATTCCGTCCCAGAACAATTTTGCCTATTCCGTTATTGCCTTAAATGGTAAAGAATTCATAAGGCTGAAAGTATATGACTTGTAGTAACATATGGTAGCTTTACCAATAGGCAGCTGTAGACAGTCCTTAAGTAAGTTAGCTGACGGCGGAGGTTTCATTCTATAAATTATAAAGCACATAATTGTGAAAAGACTTCTTGTTTCTTGAAGTACTTTGCTTAGTAAAGGTACAAATGCATAATACATGGAAACCAGAATTTTTAAATTATTTTACCAGACATAAAATACCAAAAGTATATTAAAAACATAGATGAAAATAAAATACTAAATCATATTTATTGCGACTGCAAGACCAGTGCAAAAAGCGATGAGAAACGTATCACCAGATTTATCAAAGCAAAAAAAATCAATTGAAAGCAATGGAGATTTTTCAATGAATCTGATGCTATTTCTGTTCCTGCTTTGTTAAGAATCACATATACTGTAACACCTTTGCAAGTGCCTCTTGAAAGTCCTTTGTAACTTGATCAACTGTAATAACTTTATTATAGTCATTCCACAAACCTTTCACTTTAAAGCTCACTCATTCAGGTGCTACTTTGCCAACTCAAGGAACCTACTGTATTATGTATCAATTCTGGATGCACAGGTGTTTATTAAAGAATAACCCTTTACATAGTTGCAATTTTGCACAGTATACATAAGGGTTTATAGGAAATAATATCATATTACTGTTACTACAGCGAGTTAGTTCTAATAAAAAGTAGTTGATTATCTTATCTTGTACATATCACACAAAATCTTCTTTGAGCACATTTAGATATTGGTGGCTGTTATCCCAGTATGTAAGTAATTAAGTCCCACACAATTACGGGTACAAATGTGCAATATTACTAGCATATACTAAAGCAACATCTGTAATGAATATGACATTGCCATTGCAGATTAGAAGCTCCTGTATTATATAGCCATATCTGACCTTGAAAATGCTGTATTCCCCATAAGTTTTGGATCTGCATTTGGCAGGCATATTATCCAAACCTTTCTTCCAAGAGTTTAAAATATCTCAAGTTGCAGCTTCCTTGATCATAGAAGACTTGTTATAATGACCTAAAGCACTGCACTTGTCCTGAATTTACATACACAGTTTAGACTAATATTTATGAACACTTTTCATTATATTTTCACACAATCATTTTAGCAGTCTTTTATAAAACCAACATGGTGTGTAGCACTTCTTATCTCCCTATTATTGTGCAACAGTGTGTAGATGGTGAAACAAATAGAGTATAACAATGTGTAAGTGATGTGCTATAAATATCAATAAGATATAATAATAAATACATTACTAGTGCAACTAATAGTCTAAATAGAAGCTGCCTGGTACAGTCCACTGATTTGTTTTAAGAATTAAAATAAAATAGAAAGTTTGGGGTCATGCAGCGCCGGATGTGCCTGAACGTTCTATGTAGCAGTCTTTAATGCAATCCTATACACTACAATATAACTATATGCTTCTCAACATCCAGATTTAGTTAATTGTGCTCCTCATAAATATGTTAAGCATTTTCTCTCTTGTGGAGAGCCATTTCAATTCTGCATTCATAAATGTTGTATGACAAACCAACCAATGAAGCACAGTTTTCCCTTCTATAAAAACCTAGTATAAATGTTTGTCAAAGCATGTAAAGTATGCAAGCAAAAATATTGAAACTATATTTTTTAGTCAAAATGGAAAAATTCTGAATAAATTAATGTTTACTTTTACAAATTGTCAACAATCAGAAGTCTTTTACAAATGTTCCCTGTAAATAAAAAAAAAGTAAATCCAGCACTCAAGGCCTAAGAGCTGAGAGGTGTGATGAAAGAGAAGTAATATTGTCATGCTACTTCTTCACAAACCTTTGTTGGTTAAAGTAGAATGCCACACTATGGAAAAGTACCAGTCCGGGTCTTGAAAAGTCTTGAACATTTCAATGTCTAGAATTCCCAAATGTCTTCAGCCGTGGTGTTCTTTAGGCATTGTAAAGGTTTGTGTACTAATATCTTACTTATCTTAAATCTGGCAGTGGAATGTTCCCATCATGACAAACAAACTCATATTACAAATGGTTGGAACTGTTTGCTATTAGTATTAGGCCATGCTGCAGGTTTCGGATATTTATCACAGGTTCACCGAAGTGGAACATTTGTAAAGACAGTAAATAAATCACTTTGGCACTTTAAAATGAAGCAAGAAACAATACATTTGTAAAGTAAAGAGAACAAAATACATATATATGTAACACCTCTACCCCCGGCCAATAGAAGAGGGGCCACGCGAAACTGCCCTAATGTGTATGCAGGTGATGCTCAGAAGTTACCTTAAATCTCAGGGTGCTGGAAGTTCGTGCAGGGCTGGAATGGTGAGCAATAATAGTACAGGGCACCAGGAACTTTTCTTAACTTCATTAACAGTTCGACTTTCAGGCAGCAACAGAACAGGTTTTCTTAGGTTACATGCAGACACCTTATACTCAGGTTTCCTGAATCATGAGGTTTGTAGGTGTAACGGATTTTCTGGCCTGACCGACCCAATCTCATATTGGCCCCTGTGGTCTAACCAGTCCCCATTACAGTGTAGTGTCTCCACCTCATCAGGATCCCAGCGTCCGCTTGTGGATGGTCCTGGTGAGGAACTCCTCTGTGGTGCACTCCTCTGTGTAATCACTCCACACTTACACACGAGGGTATGATTGAACAAGATCATCTTTATTGCAAAGCGGTGGGCCAGCTGCCCCTCACAGCGGTTGTACTCAGCCGCTCATGCTCACCGCACTTCCCTTTGAAAGGTATCTCTTCCCAATTTGGTGGATTTCCTATCTCCCCTCAGAGAGATATTCCCTGTGCCAGGTCCCTGGTCACAGTCTAGTGAGCTGCCTCCTCCCAAGTCTGTACTCAGACTTGCTCCTTACTCCAACTACTACAACCAACTTCGCAACACTCTTCTCCAACCTAACTTTTGAGCAGTGCTGTGCCTTATGTATCCTCTGGAGGCAGGCACAACTCTGACATCACTAATTATGGATTCAGAGTATGTGGCCACTCCCATCCATACATAGGGAACCTCACCAGGGTGTGAGGGCAAACCTCCATGATTACAGCTGGCATGCCCATAACTTACCAGGCCTTACTGTCAGCAAGAGAGATGACTGTAGTCCATTTTACAGCATGGTTACATAGGTAAAGTAGCTCTTTTTAAAGCCTTTCCTTTGCTGAAAAAAGTGAACAGAAAATCACCCGGCGCGCTAGTTGTAGTAGTAAAAATAATATGTTAATTAGCATCCAAAAACACAGACAATAAGTGCAAATTGTGACAAAGTGGTAATTAAAAACACACACAAAAAACGGACAAAGTGCAGAGGGTCACAGTGTATTAACACAACATCATGTTAACAGGTACAGTATTGAACTCACATGTAAACCCAGAGTACGGACGATGTACGATGGCAATTTTAGTGGGTCATCGGTGGTTGGGCTAAGCTGACGAAGCAAACTTGCGAAATGTGTAGAGTCCTGCTAGTAAGCTGAGTGACAACCGGAAGGTGACGTCTTGAGTGTCTCAACTGCAGCCATGGAACGCGGAAGTAGAGGGACTGCAGGGAGCTGCTTGCGCACCAGCTGCTGTGTAGAATCCTCCATTTGACCGCCACACAGCGTAGCCCAATCGTTGGTAACCGACTGAAGCTGCCATCATACATCGTCCGTACTCTGGGTTTACATGTGCGTTCAATACTGTACCTGTTAACACAATGTTGTGTTAATACACTGTGACCCTCTGCAATTACTGTAGACCATTTTTTGTGTGTGTTTTTTTGCACCTACGTCTGAGAACCTGACATCCTGCCAGACACTTCACATCAGAGTTTCAATACTTACACCATAACGGAGGTGTTCCCTTTGGGGTTAATGCTTATTTTTTGGAAAATGTGAGTACACACCCTTTTGATACTACATATTGCAAGCTAATGCCCACCTTACAACAGTATTGCACCATTTTTTCATGTTTTCTTCTTTTTTTATGCACCAACCGGTTCCTTGAGCTCCCCGCATTCTCTACTGCCAAAGACAGAGCTGGAACCTTTTCCTACAATTCCTTAGCAGCTCCCCCCAGGTCTCCTCCATGATGTTACGCTGGTGCTGCCCGCAGACCAGACCCGTCCCTTATACTGAGGTGGGGCGATTTATAAATACACGCACCTGCAGCAGAAGGAGCGTGCCCGGAGTGTGATGTTTTGGCGTTGCCAGGCCAGGTGAAAATAGCTGTAGCAATAATTGCCGGTACCGGTACAAGAAGAGACATCGTGTAGCCGTTAGCCAAGGTCAGGGAGAGGAGAGATCCGGAAGGTTGGTGTCCAAGCTGAGGTCGAGGGGCGTGGGAAGCAGTGAGGTCAAGTGAGAGCTGAGGTACAGAGAGTGAAGTCCGCCAAGCCGGGTTGTAACCTGAATAATGAAGAGAAGAGATAACCAGCATAGACATCCGCTAGAAGAAACTATGTCGAGCAATGAGTGAGTGGCAAGGCAGGCAATATATAGTGCGGATGACTAATTGGGAGCAGGGGCAGGCCTGTAGGAGTGCGTGGAGCTGTCCTGGATAGGTCCCCTTGTTTGGCAGGCAGGTGAGCAAGTTTGGACTGGGGAGATAGCCTGTACATTAGTTGGGGGCGTGGTTTCAATGCTAGTGCAGTGAATAAATTAACTTCACCCGGCGCGCGCTGTCCACGCGCGCGCTCGGTACTAATGGCAGCCGCGTGTGAGGGAACAGACTGTGGAGCTCCGGCGGCGGGGACACCCCAGGGCAACAGGAGGTGGCTGGCACCGGCGAGGGGGACGTCTTACGGCAGCGGGAGCAGCAGGAGTAAGGGAGATAAGCGCTGTGGCTGCCGAGACCCCCTAGTCCTTATACATGAGCACTGTGGTGAGGAACCTACTCCCTATTGTGGCAGAATTCCTTTTTAGTGTAGTGTCAGAAGGGTCTCTACACTAGGAGACTTGACCTAACATAGAAAATAAGAAAGGTTGCTAGCCCCCTATTACAGGGCTAGGAGGCCTGGAGATCCCCTCCACGTGAGTCCACTTATTATGTGAGGAAGAAATCCATATCCCAAACATTTATAAACGTACCCTACCCCTGTTGCTGACCTTTCCAGTACCTTCTAGAAACAAATAAACTAGCCAATCACAATCCTATTTGACTTGGAACATGAAATAAGTTACTTTACACTAGTTACTTGGAATTGGTTACAACTTGGGCCTGTAGGAGGAAGTAACCCCTTACCTCCCTGTAGGGACCAGGATGTACTAAGTATAGCCTTTGTCCCCCTGGTCCCCTGTTTATCCCCTTACCTTTCCATAGGTAGCAGAGGCTGGGGAGAGTGCGGAGGGATGCACAGAGGAGCATAGTTGTGCGCCCATTAGGTACTAGCTCCACTGGGAACTACAATTCCCAGCAACCTCAGGGGCTGCAGACCACATGTTGCCAGGCAGCCCATAGGGCTGCTGCATTTAAAACAGTTAGAACAGTGATAACAGTTAGGACAGTTAGGGCAGTTGGTCAATTGGAGCCAGGACAGAGAAAGGGTTGGTAGGGTATGGGTGTCAATGGCACCCAGACTAGGCCAGATTTACACTTTAGGTCCAAGATAGGCCCACTCACCTAATCAGATTGTGGCTGTGTAAGAGACGTTTTCAGAGGTATGCAATGGAGGCGTTTTTAAGGTGAAATTAAAATAAGGCTTTATTGCGCCTGTTGCTTTAAACACAGCAAACATGTAAATCAGCAAACAATATCCGCTCCACTCTGGAGTATATATACACTTGTGATCCAGTTCTCTTTAACTGCGTGGTTAGCCCAGCGATTCACCAGCCCAAATCATAGAGACATTTATATATATATACATAGACATAGATAATAGTCTTATAAGAAAAGTCTTATCTGTTAGCTGGGTTGCTGTAGGGGAAGCTTTTCTGCTCTCTTGGATCCGCACCCTTGTGTGTTAAGGCAATGTCCAGCTCCAAGTTTAGAATCTTGTCTCCTTTTGTCTTGTTGTCAGCTTGCCACTCAAGACATCTGTCCTTACTTGGTTCAGCCCAGTTGTGGACTAAGGAATCTCTCCTCTGTCTGTCTCCATGTTAAGCTCACATGTGTGCTCAGGAGTCTCTCTTCCTGTCTCAGAGGCAGGCTTTTTATAACACCTGTAATCAGCCAGGTGGTGTTAGTTAATTGCCTACCAGCAGTTAACCACCACACTGCTGAAATAGAGGCACATTTGTGAACAGGGATAAGTCCCCTGTTACAGGCTGCTACAGGGAAACCCCTAGCTAGGGACATTTCCCTTGTAGTTGTATACAATTAGTGTACAGTGCAATTTGAAGACACCGCACAGCGATTTGCGGACTTTGGTCTGGGGCAGGACCACCACCACACTATCTTAGACTTTGAAAGGTGAGAGCCTCCTACTGGAGTTCACCCCATGCAGAGGCTTCACTGACATTGTGTGACGGTTCAGGGGATTCCTGCTTCCCAATGTGTCCCCGTCACCCCTGTTCTCCCTGCCTCTGACCTTTCTCCTCTGACTCCTCATTCATCTCTCCCTTCCTCCTCCCGCACTCATTCCTCTGCGCCCTGTCTGGACGCCCGTCCAGCTGTCACGCGCGTTCCCCGCAAGGTGCGCGCTTATCCTCAAACACCCGATCCTCCCTGCGGCACTCATTGCTCGCGGCGCCTCTCTATTTCCTCTCCCGTTACCTCCTTCAGCTGCTCCTCCTGCCCCCTCGCCGTCCGTGGCGAGTGCCCCCGTGGCACGACGCTCCTCACGCTCCCTGGCACACACTGTGCGCGCGCATCCAGCCCTTACAGAAGGCGTGCGCACACGCTCCACTTGTAGGTCTTCCCTGAACCCTTGTTCCGCCCCTCATAGTGTGCAAGCCATTTCCCTGTCTGATTTACCTGTCTCCTCCCTTACTCCTTCTGACCTATCTCTACAACCCCTCACTCTACCCTCTGCTCCTCCTCTCTCTCCCATTGGTGCTCCCTCCTTTATAATCCCTGTCTGTCCTCTAGCTCATTGCTCTGCATATGTTCTTGTGACCCCTGTGTGTGCAGTCTCTATGCTTGGCTCTCCTGTCTCTTTCAGTGCTGGTTCCTGTCCCTGTTTACGTTTGGATCTCCCTGGCTTGAACTCTGCTTTGAATTAGATTACCCTGCTTTCTCCTGCCCTTGGACCCTGCATTCGGATACGTTTACGCTGCCTTCTCCTATCCTCGAACACTAGCTTATGGACTTGATTACGCTGCTCTCTGTTACCCCTGAACACGGATATTACAATCCAAACTCTGAGATCCTGGAACTTGCAAGTATCTGTTAACATTTTCTCAACAGGCCCGGCAACGCACTACCACACTCCGGGCACGCCCTCACTGCTGTGGGTGCGTGTTATAACCTTACCCACCTCAGTACTGGGGACTGGCCAGGTCTGCGGGCATACAGGCGTTACACATCGATGTTGCTGGATCGGTGGATCTTTTGCTCTTCGGCCATACCGGGTGCTGGAGCACCTGGACAGGTACCTCACAATGTGCACCAACTATAACACTTTCAGTTAAAGTGGGCAGCACTGTCTCACACGTCCGGGTGGGTTGGCTTCTGTGGACACCGGGTTGGAGAGGTGTGCAGGGCATCTCTGTACATTGGGGTACACTCTCACCGGGGCAGGTTGTGTGTGGGTAAGGCCGTGTGAGGTTACGCTCTATGGTTATTGTGTTGATTATTGCATGTCAGTAAACTTGTTATTATAAACACTGTGTATTTATTGGTAGGAAAACCTCTTATGGCGCTGAGGGTGGATGGCTGGAACAAGAGTCTTGTGCTGAGGGTTCTTGTAAATAAGCTCAGAGAGGAAGACAAGAGAAATACAAACAACACAATAGTGTATTATCCTTTAGACAATTATAGACATATGGATGGAAAATGGAGCATTTATTAGTTAAAACAATTGTGACTACAATTGAAGTAAAACATGAACTGTAAAATGAACTGTAAAATGAACAGTGGATGATCTTCTGTTAATAAAATAATTAGGGGCTTCCCAGCCCTTGGGCAGAATGAAGCCTTGCTGCTCCACCAGAGGTAAAACTGAAATCCTACTCACCGTCCTGGAGTAGGACATGTGCATTGGTACGGGGTCTTTAGCCAGGGGTAGCCGTCTGCTGTGGGGTACCGGACGTCTGCTGGGAGCGTGCGGGGAGACTTCAGGATTACTCGTATAATCAACAACACCGCGTGGATTTCGCGCGTCTCCTCCGCTGACGTCACCGCCGGATTAACTCAGCTACGGTGTCCCTGGATGACCACAATACCTTCCTACGCGTTTCGAAACACTCGATCACGTGTTTCTTCGCCAGGGACCTGTCCCTGACGAAGAAACACGTGATCGAGTGTTTCGAAACGCGTAGGAAGGTATTGTGGTCATCCAGGGACACCGTAGCTGAGTTAATCCGGCGGTGACGTCAGCGGAGGAGACGCGCGAAATCCACGCGGTGTTGTTGATTATACGAGTAATCCTGAAGTCTCCCCGCACGCTCACAGCAGACGTCCGGTACCCCACAGCAGACGGCTACCCCTGGCTAAAGACCCCGTACCAATGCACATGTCCTACTCCAGGACGGTGAGTAGGATTTCAGTTTTACCTCTGGTGGAGCAGCAAGGCTTCATTCTGCCCAAGGGCTGGGAAGCCCCTAATTCTTTTATTAACAGAAGATCATCCACTGTTCATTTTACAGTTCATTTTACAGTTCATGTTTTACTTCAATTGTAGTCACAATTGTTTTAACTAATAAATGCTCCATTTTCCATCCATATGTCTATAATTGTCTAAAGGATAATACACTATTGTGTTGTTTGTATTTCTCTTGTCTTCCTCTCTGAGCTTATCTACAAGAACCCTCAGCACAAGACTCTTGTTCCAGCCATCCACCCTCAGCGCCATAAGAGGTTTTCCTATTCATATCTTGCATATCTGGTTGGAAGATCCCAGATTAACCCTCTACGGCAGCTCCAGGACTACCTATCCTCTAGGACTGTATCTCAGGTTTTGTTTCTCCTATTTGTTCAATATTGTTGCACTAGCGCTTGTATACACTTATTTTATACCACTGTGTATTTATTGCATTGGTTCCTGTAACAGGGTTATCCCAAATAGTAGGATCCCGTACAGGTGGAGGCGCTGTCACCCGACGGATCAGGCACACCAGAGGCTTCCAGCAGCAGAGGCCCAGGCGTCCTGTGAGTCACAAGTAACGCACCATATACAGACGACACGATGAGAATTCTAAAGCTTGCCTTAAACTAGCCCGGTTACATGCTGGGTACATGCTGGGTGTAACCTGGCTAGTTTAAGGCAAGTTTAAGGCATTTCTGCATTGACTAATGACCCATTGGATTAACACAGCAGGGGTCGCTGGCAGTCCCATTCAGTTTGAATGGGATTGCCAGGGACCCCCGCTGTTAATCTGATGGGCCATTAGTCAATGCATAAATGGGCCATTTGTCTATCCAGAAATGCCTTAAACTTGCATTAAACTAGACCCAGCATGTACCCAGCATGTACCCAGCATGTACCTGGGTCTTTTTGGCGATTGCCACTGGTTTGTTTTAGAATAACCGTCGGCACTACAGTACACATTAGCCGCCACATCTCCCATAGGGTCTTCCATTATCTTCACTAACCTGAAAAAACGGCAAAATAGCACAAACTGTGTGTACAGTATGTTGTTTGCTATAGTACATGCAGGGCCACTGACAGGGAGGGAAGATAACTGTTATAGGCCTGGCATGGAGACTTGTTTGGACAAGTATACTGTATTGTATATATTTTTACATTTTTGTGGTTTACATAAGGAGGTACCTTACATTCAAAGCCCATTTCTTTCTTTCTTTTTTTTACCTCTCTAATAATATTTCTTTTTTTCTGTAATATAATATAACCGCCATTATGCTAAGTGGGTTTAGAGCAGACATAAACACAGCTTTTTACATATCCTTTATACTGCCCCATTCAATATCTTGTCTATGGTTCTAGGGGAGATGCAGCTGGCTGGCAGCAGCAAGTGTTTGGGTGGAGAATTTTACAATAATTGTGGTGAGGATCAGGTCAAGAGAACAACAGATCCCACAGACTTTAGGCAAATGTTTTCAAATCATTTGCAACTGCCCAGCCTGTGTGTGTTATATTTATATACATACATATGCATACACTAGTCTTCTGCAACATCAAAAAATGTGGGTAGACAAATAGAAATACATAAAGATTCATCTTCCCTTCTTTCTGTAAGTTGTTTCTGAAATTAGAAATCCTCTCCTAGCACAACCACCGAAGCTTCTCAGAATATCTATATAAATTCTCAGTACTAACAGCCTCCAAGAAAAATGTAAATTCTTTAGTGATTTTCTCTAGCAAGCATTGAACGTTTTAATAAAGTATCGTTTGAATGCCATCTGGTGTTTGATTGATGATGAGATTAAGTAATGTAAAGTTAGACAAGCTCGAGATGTCCTGAAGCGTGCAGAGGATATCACCTGTGTGAAATGGGATTATTTGAGGACAGAGAGATTTAGAGATTAGAACTAAGTCTCTCTAAGAACAATCAATTTATGGATAAATGGTGTGCTTTCTGTCTGCAAATCTTTTAATATCCAAATGTCTATAAAATTTGTGGTCCTAAAAAACCTCAAACAACATAGTGTTTCTTCTCAGATTTTAAGGACATTTGAGGGAGAAAATATAATTTGTCTCTATGCTGAATATTTGTACTGTTTGGATTGTAAATTATGTCTGTGTTTCCTACTTGGTGTTAATAGCAAAACAACTTTCAGCTTCAAAAGAATTACACAAAATACATATTTATACCCATTGCACTTACCCCACCGTGCCCTGACCGCTAGACTCCACCGACGCCCCCTTATGACATATGATGGAGCCAGCTACAGGTAGCCATGGTAACGCAGGACGCCACTCTGCATGTGTTCCCCGTCACCATGGCTACCATTAAGACAGAGCGAGGAGGACAGAGATTCCTCTATCCACCACACAGTGTGTGAACAATATACAAATAAAGTGCAATTAAAGTGACAGTAGGCATGACTAGCTAGACCCAACTATAGTATTGGTCTGTATAGTACATGCTTCAATACAGCACCCTAAATAACAAGAGAACATAATTAATACTGAGAACTATGTTATCATACTAATGGCAAAATGTTGCAAAATAATATTTTATATACAAAGTATTATTGAAATGTCGATGGAAAAACTGCAGAATTACATTATATTATCTTAAGATCAAAATATGTGTTTAATTACCTGCTGTCACTTTATTTGCACTTTATTTGTATATTGTTCACACACTGCGTGGTTGTTAGGGGAATCTCTGTCCTCACCACACTGTCTTCATGGTAGCCATGGTGACAGGAAACACTTGCAGAGTGGCGTCCTGCATTACCATGATTTCCTGTAGCCGGTTCCATCTGACGTCTGACATCAGCACGGCCCGATGCGTCGGCGCGTCTACGCCATCAGGGGGCGTCGGTGGAGTCTGGCGGCAGAGAGTGGTTGGGTAAGTGCAATGGATATAAGTATGTATTTTGTTTAATTCTTTGTAGCCCTCACCTTGACAAAGGCAGTACTATTCTGCTGAAAACATTGGACTATTTGGCACATTAAATATAATTTGTTTAAGTCCGTGTGCCTGCATCTCTCTGTTCATCCATTGCATCTTCTAGGACCCTTGGACTTCCTTTGACACAGTGCGCCGGCACCCTTATTATTGAGTGCCTGCATTCCTCCTTGTGTACATAATCTGGAGGTTCCCTGGAGCTGATATGTGTTCCCCCGACCTCCATGGATCTTCACTTTCCGATTGACGAGCAGATGACAATGGCGTCAGGATTTGCTCAGGTGGCCAGTAGTACGTTTCAGCACTGGGAGATGATGTTGCAACTTTCTACTCATGACCTAGTGGTCAAATTTGTAGAAGTGTTTCCCCCCCAAATCCCCCACAAAAAAATCTCAGGAACTGGGGATCTCTGGAGATCAGGGATCCCATCATTCTGGGGAACTTCCGGATTTGGAAGAAAAAAAAAACACATCATTTTTGAGTGGGATTTCTGCATTCGCATGGCCATTCCTTTTGCTATAGGATCAGCATTCCATATTCGCCTGGAACACAGAAATTCTTCCAATATTTGCAATTAAACTTAAAACTACAACAAGGAATGGAATATTAATTTGATCTGAAGCAGTCATACATATACAATATTTTTCTTCTTAAGCTCTTACCCATCTGTAGCATAAATAGTTAATTTTAGCTTATGATCAAGGATCTCATCAACAGCTAAGAACTTCTGATGTAAATCAATAGATGTATCTATTTTGGCAGAGCTGAAATTTAATGGACCAGAGAATTACCTCAGCTGTGACATTTTGCTGCCCAAAACATTAATGAAAGCTAAGGTTCAAAAGTTCAAATCTCAGCACGGTTAACTCATCCTTTCACCTTTCCCAGTGAATCTAACTATTTATTTGTAATATTGTTGCACATTTATCCTTTTGCACTGTACAACTATCACAGTGCCATATTAATATGTGCAATTTACAATGGTATATTTTCTCCTTCATTTTTAAATACAAAAGAAATCAAAATCTTACAATTATTGTAAATGAAAGAGAAATAAGCCCTTTTTTTGACTAATTACATTGTACTGGATATATCAATTCAGCAATAAAACCAGATGGAAGGGAGGCTGTCCGGTCTGGACTGGTAAAATGGCTGATGTTTGCAGACTGCTGTTTCAGAGCACATTGTATTGTAGGGAATTGCATTTCTTAAAACTGTGTTGTATATAAAAATGTAAACTTAAAACTCATATTGCAAACATACATTAAGCTTAATAGCTTATTTCTAACCATGGTAAAAAAAAGATAACAGTGTGAACTTCAGCAGCTGAATTACTTGGGTGCTGCAACTTTTTCACAAGTTTTACATTTTCTGTAATACTGAATGTTGTACTATTTGCTTGCATTGCATATGGTATGTACACTTTTGACTGCATTCTGTGCTCAGTATTTTAACCTATACCAGCCCATATTTACTACAGTAAGTGCAGCTATTCCATAAGACTCCTTCTGGAGCCGGAAGACAAACAATGGCGCATTCACTTCAATGGGCTATAAGGTGTCCTCCAGTTTGCCAGAAAGGTTACCTATGGAATACTATTGCTTAGTTTATATGGCCATAATGCTTTGTGTTGTGTTGAATTTAGGCAATTACAAAGCCTTCTTCTCTGGTAAAACAGAGGAATACAGTACTAGCCACCGTGTCTTCCACACCATCAGCCCGCAATCAGGTAAACAGAACTACAAATGAAAGAACGGGAAGATGCTCTTTCGCCTATGCATAATAGTAACAGAGGGAGTGGGAGTATGTGGTATGATACCTTTTATTGGACATAAAAGTATTTGGCATGTTAAAAGTTTTCGAACCTCTCAGGGTCCTTCATCGGGTAAGGCAGAAATACAGAAACAAAAATATGAAATACAGTGCTTGTAGTGGTGGATTTCTCATTAGGCCCAATAGCGCCTTGCCTAGGGCAGCAGAATTTGGGGGAGGCATGTGCACTCGGGGCTTGCCGATCATGCATGCGTGACTGGCAATGTGTTTTGCGGACGTGATACTGTTCAGTTCATATACAGACTCACTATTTCATATACGGGACTGTGTCTATTGTGTTATATACACTTATCTTAGCCAGCCACTTGTTATTTCTGCGGGGACTGTTACCATCTGTCTGGTGATTCCGGTGACGTCATTGAGTTCTCGCAGGATTTGGATCGGAGACTCACTGCAGTGACGATGGATTTGTATTAGGGCGGCGTCCCCTACCTTCTCCGGTACATGGAGTACATTGTGGAAGTTGCTGCAATCCCCTTATACCGGACGATTTCAACGGAGCTACCTGGTTCCTGCATCTGGCTGGCGATTGATTATTACTCATAACTGCTTTTATTTCCGTTTTGTTTGTTAGTGTGTTTTTTAAACCATCTACTCCATAAATATTTTGTTATACTTTTTTACGCTATGAGTGCGCCTGTTTTTTGTCTGTCTTTTTAGATATCTTCAAGGAAGTGGTGTTCCCTATATGGCTGCAGAGACTCTATTGGATAGCATGTGGAGTGATATTTGGATTTGGATTTGGATTTGATCTGGACTTTATTTTTTCTATTTTGTTTATTATTTTATTGCATATTTTTAATTTTTTACACTTTTTACTTTAATATTTATTTTATATTTTTTTGTAATAGTCCTGTACAATATAGTTTTCATCATTGTTTGTCTATGATACACATAGTGGGTTTGGGTTGATGCCATATCTTTTTTCCTTTGTGTTTGTGTATATATATATATATATATATATATATATATATATATATATATATATATATATATATATATATATATATATATACAGTGGTTGACAAATCACCAAAAAATCTACTCGCCACACAAAAAAATCTACTCGCCACCTAGTACCAAACGTGTGCTGCTTGGGCCAATATTTACTCGCCCGGGGGTTAAATCCACTCGCCCGGGGCGAGCAAATGTATAGGTTTGTCGAACACTGTATATATATATATCTATATTGTGTATATATATATATATTGTGTATATATATATATATATATATATATATATATATATATATATATATATATATACACACACAACAGAAAGACAGAAAAATCCCAAAACAAGCACTCTGATCAAATGAAAAAATTAATATCACAAAATGTATTGATCATGGAATTGAAAACAGAAAAAAACAAAGAGAAAACATAAATAGCAAACATATTAAAAACAAACGGGGATCAGAGAGTCTTAAAAACCTAATATCCCTGTCACGATGAATATGGGAATAATGTTGCCGGATCGCTAGTCGGCATCGTTTATGGTCGGAACTACTACTAGCGATCTGAAAGCATTTTACTGATATGCCTGTTATTTCTGCTACATTGTACGTACTGTAGCCTCTGTTGCTTGCACAATAATTTTATTCATAAACGTACTTCACCATATTGGTATCTTTTTCATTTATAGGTACATCTCGTTGTGGAATTCGAATATAGGACTTGTTCACGTATTTATCCTTCATGTGTTGTATATCCATGCACCTGTGTCTCTGATTTGCGCCTTTTTTGTTTTTTTGTACAATATATATATATATATATATACAGTGATACCACTGCAGCAAGGGATTCTATGAAATGACATGCAAATGATGCGTGATCCAATGTTGGAAATAACAATGCGAGACAGTGTCCAACCTCCCCCTTCCCAACCCAAGAGCACAGACACACGAGACTAATGGACGCAATGCAACACAACTGTATTTTAATTAAGAAATGTAAATGCATTATAGGAGAAGGAGCGGCTCAGTGAATAAAAACACTGACTGGCATTGAGTTTGAAGCAGAGGAACCTGGTTCAATTCCTGGTGTGAGCTCCTTGTGACCTTGGGCAAGTCACTTTATCTCCCTGTGCCTCAGGCACCAAAAAATAGATTTTAAGCTCCACGGGCAGGGACCTGTGACTGCAAAATGTCTCCGTAGAGCGTTACGTAAACACTAGCAGCGCTCTACAAGAACATGCTATTATTATTATTGTTATTATTATTATACTCATGATAAATACCTGTAATGGTCTATGTCCGTGTTCATCAGCATAACAGAAATATAGACTAGCATGTTCTTTTTTTGTCAACAAGAATACCGGCTTCTTATTGAAAAGGAACAGACATCTGATTAATAGACAGTTATTTATTCTGTATATTATTTAGAGGTACATATTAAATTAATTTGTTTTTATTATGAGAGTTATAAAAAATGAAAAATCATGTTATCAAATATAGATACGATGCTATTCTTTGATGTCCCTCTCTTTTGTAAGATTACTTCACATATGAAGTGTTAAATATTATTCATCTAACATACAGATCACATTAAATTCACGCATACAAATCAAACAATCTTTAATATTACATTTGTACAGTACATGCATAACATTGTCCCCTCATGTACACATGATATCAAATTTTTAAAACACTTCATAATAAAGGTGTTTCAGCTTAACATACCATAGCCATATGTGCTTGTACACACAGCAGAGCTTGTACATAGAAGATTTTGACAGCCATCACTCTCCTATGATGAAAAAATGATTACACATCTAATTCTAATAAACACGAAGGACAGAATATATTATTATTAATAGATACATTGTTGCTTACCTGAGAAATAGGTGTCAATCACATAACGACGTGTCTCCACCCCACTGGCTATCTGCTCCTGTTCCCCTGCAGCATGGACAGGAGGGTCCTCCTTGAGACACTCCTGTATGTTGCCTGGAAGATTGTGACGCAGTGCAATATTGTGCAGAATGCAGAAACAAATCACAAAGTCAGACACCTTTTCAGGCTTGTACTGTAGGGCACCACCAGATCTATTAAGACATCTGAAACGACTTTTGAACAGTCCAAATGTCCACTCTATAACCGATCGAGTAGATATGTGTGCTGCATTATATCACTCCTCTGCAGGGGTTTGAGGGTTAGCCAGTGGGGTTAAGAGCCACGGTTGGATCCCGTATTCTGAATCACCTATAATACAGCGTTATAAATTAATATTTCACATTGTACAATGTACTAATGTTATCAAATATATTGTTCTTCGATTCAAAACATTACATAGATTAAAATGAAAAACGTTATATCAGATGTGAGGTGTTTATTCATATATGAGAGACTCAAAAAACATCCAGATATGTGTCTTTGATACATTAGTACATCATTTTATTGTATTCAATTACACATCCCTAGTGTAGTCAATCATAATTAGCATTATTTAATGTTAGGTATGTTGTCTCTAAAAATGTTTCAACAGATGTTTGACATAACTGCTGCATTGTCTGTAAAATGTGTGTTTGTGTGTGTGTATGTCTCTATATATGTGAAACAATCAATTCACATTGACATTTCTTTTATATAATTTTTTTTTCATATTATAACTTGTAGCTTCAAGTATTTATTAATATATATATATATAAGTATATAAAACACTATACTGTATATGTAATAATTATGACATTTCAATCAAAAAATACATACACATAAAAAATAAGTGAATTTACCGTGTGAATTTACCACTAGTCTGTATTATATGTACTCACCCACCAGCCAACCATGTCCAAAATGACCGGTTTGAAATGTATGGAAGACTGATGAGTTTTTCAGAATAGAGGAATCATGGCTGGAACCCGAGAATCTGGCTACCACATTAAGAATCTTCATATTGGTATCACATATCACCTGCACATTGATGGATTGAAAGTGTTTACGGTTACGGTACGCATGCTCATTCAGACTAGGTGGGATCAAGGCAACATGGGTGCAATCGATTGCAGCCACCATGCATGGTAGCCCGGGTATGGTATGAAAGCCATTTCTGAGTTCCAGCCACTCTGTCTGCTCTCTAGGAAAATGAATATAATTCCTAGCAGGTCTAGTCAGTGCACATAGAAACTGCCTAAAGGCCCGCAAGAATGATGACTGCACGATCCCGCCTACTATGCCCACAGTTGTCTGAAAAGATGCAGAAGCAAGAAAATGTAATGAGCACAGCATTTTAACAAGGCCAGGGACTACACAACATCTGCCTGTTACGCAATGTAAATCTTCTCTTAATTCTGCATAAAGATCTTAGATTGCTGGTGAACTCAAGCGATATCTGCTAATAATTTCATCCTCACTAATCCCCGCCAAAAGTGTGCGTTCATGGTATAAGCGTGGACAGGGCACCTCCTCTCTCCTCATCCTCTCCTTGTCATGCTGTGCTCACCACAAACAAGGCGGGACCACGGTGGTGAGGTGGGAAAGGATATTACACCACTCACAGCCAAGGAGGCGTGTCTGGAGTGTAGAGTTGGTCGGGATAGCCGAGTCAGGGTTGGAGAGGTGCGGATGGTCGATATACTTGCCGGGGTCAGAGGAGGAGAGGTATGGAACGTTGCAGGTACTATTAGCGGTGTCTGGGGTTAGTGAGAGCACAATTGTCGTAGTCTGTTTGCCTAGGTCTAATTTGGAGAAGAGCGGATTGTCGTCAAAAGCCGGTTCGGTAGACAGGAAGATAAGCAGCAAGACAAGGCAAGACTGTAGAGGCAGGGAAGAGGTGAGTCCAACGCAACTGGAACTATGCTCAGCTGATTTGCCAATGCGGCAGCTGAGCATAAGAAGGAGGGGATGTCCAATGGGGGAAACCGCAGCGTGGGGGGTGTGTCCAGCAAGGGCTGTGGTAGGCTGAGTGCAGGTGAAGGGAGCACCTCTGACAGTAGGGAGGCATACCATCAGTGAAAGCATGCATACGTGCTTACGTCCGTGTGCGCACCACGTG
Source organism: Ascaphus truei (assembly GCF_040206685.1). Classification (NCBI taxonomy): domain Eukaryota; kingdom Metazoa; phylum Chordata; class Amphibia; order Anura; family Ascaphidae; genus Ascaphus; species Ascaphus truei. The sequence continues at coordinate 267,674,184 of NC_134485.1, read as the reverse complement.
GGTCCGAGGTCAGCGATATTTCTGGATTGGCACGTGTAGTGCAGAGATTACCAGGCGCGGCAGGAGGTGGGAGCAGAGGACGCGGAGGAGCCTGCGCTGATAGCGGTGAGTGGGGAGCGCGCCGATGGCGACATTGCTCCCTGAGCCCCTCACTCCTATCCTGTCCCTCTCCCTCTTCCTCTCCTATCCTGTCCCTCTCCTCTCCTCTCTCTCTCTCTCTTCCAAAGCCAGACTTCTCCTTCTCATCAGAATGTGTCTCAATCTCCATCTCTGCATCCGCCATCTAATCCACGAAGTAAGTGTTCAATTGCCTTCCTTCAAATTACAGGCCCAGTATGGGGCATCGGATGCCAGTGTCGCCGCCATTTTTAAAGCATCCGCATCACATGACGCGGGAAATTTAAATAATGGAGGAGATACCGGCACCCGATATCTGGGCCTGTAACTTGGAAGCAGAGGGTCCCCGAGGCTGAAATCAATGCGGTTCATCTCGGAAGACCCCCTGCTCCCTGTCACGCTGTGCTCACCACGGACAAGGAGGGACCCCGAAACTGAGGTGAGAAGGATAACACCTGCACCCATAGCTACGGGGACACGCCTGGAAAGTGGAAAATAGGCGTCTGGAACCGTACGGGAGTATAAGATAAAGTAAGATACTCGTCGGACGAAAAGGGAGGTTCCAGAAGGATAGTTGGTACCGAGAGCCTGGGGTCCAGAGCCGGGAGGTAGGTCGGAATCCATGAGCCGAGGTAAAGGGTCGGAGAGTTCAGGAGGTCAGAGTGCAAGCCAAGGGTCGAAGTCCAGAGCGGGTCCACAGCCAAGCCGGTTCGGTACACAAGAGATCACTAGGAAAGACAAAGAGACAGGACTAAGGAAGGCACAACCGTGGGTAACACAGGTCACACAATGCTATGCTCAGCCAACGAAGGAATGGCTAAGCAGGGTATATGTAAGGAGAGAGGCCAATGGGAAGAGGGGGAGGAACGGAGGAGCGGTCCCATGGGGAACAGGGATAGGTGGAAATAATGCCCCAGCTGATTTGCTTGACGCGTGGCTTGTGAGCGGTGCACGCTTATCAGGCATGTGCCCCGCGCGGGGGAGGTGCACGCGGCCTGAGCTGGGGACGGGAGTCCCTCTCGCGGGAGGAGAGAAAGGTGCGTGAATGTGCGCACGCATGCGTGCTTCTAGTGGCAGCCGCGGAGACCAGGGAAGAGGAAGGAGAGACCCGCTCGCGGCAGAGATCCTGTGGAGCAGGAGCCGGAGGCCGCCATGTGAGTTGTGGCCTGGGAGGAACCCTCTTGGGGAGAGGTGTTCCTCTGGGTCTTACAGTACCCCCCCTTGAGGAGCGGCCTCAGGACGACTCCAATATGGTTTTTGGGGAAATTTAGAGTTAAAGAGTCTCAGCAGTCTGGGGGCATGTATTTGATGGTAGGGTACCCAAGATCTTTCCTCTGGGCCAAAGCCCCTCCAGTGAACCAGGTACTGCACCGAACCCCTCGTCCTCCTGGAATCCAGAATAGACTGAATCTCAAACTCCTCCTGCCCCTGAACTATGACTGGCTTAGGGTCAATCGGTGTCCTGTGGAACCGTAGACTCTGGGACACAGGTTTTAGCAGTGACACGTGGAACACGGAGGGTATCCTCATGGATGGAGGAAGTTCCAGACGATATGCCACAGGATTGATACGTTCCACTACTGAGAATGGACCCAAGTACCTGGGAGCCAGCTTGTGGCTTGGAGTCTTCAGTCTAATGTTCTTGGAGGAGAGCCAGACCTTATCACCTGGCTTGAAGACTAGTGCCTGACGGCGGTGAAGATCTGCCTGTGCCTTTTGTCTGTGGGTTGCCTTTCTCAAAGCCTCTTGGATCTTTTTCCAGGATTCCTGAAGATCCTTGATTCGGTCATTGGCCGCTGGAACCCCGGAAGGAACTGAGGTGATGGGCAGCTGACCTGGGTGAAAACCATAATTAATGAAAAAGGGGATTTCAGCATGGAGCTGTTCTTTAAAGAATTATGGGAGAACTCTGCCCACGGAAGTAAATCTACCCAATTGTCCTGGCTGTCCGCGATGAAGCATCGGAGGTATTGCTCCAGAGTCTGGTTTGTTCTCTCGGTTTGCCCATTAGTTTGGGGATGATACCCGGAAGAAAAATGGAGGGTGATATCCATCCAACGAGCGATGGCACGCCAACATTTTGAGACAAATTGTGTACCTCGATCGGATACGATGGAAAGAGGAACTCCGTGAATGCGGAAATATTTCCTTAACAAAAACGTCTGCCAGGCTGGCGGAATTGGGTAGGCCTTTGAGGGGGATGAAATGGGCCTGCTTGGAAAAACGATCCACGATAACTAAAATGGTGTTCATCCCTTTAGAGGTTGGAAGTTCCACCACAAAGTCCATGGACAGATGACTCCATGGGCGTTCTGGTATAGGAAGGGGTTGTAGAAGGCCGTACGGCTTTTTACGAATGGTCTTAACCTGAGCGCAGATTGGACAGGCTTTTACGTACTCTGAAATGTCCTGCAACATGGTTGGCCACCAAAAGGTACGACCAATGAGGTCAGAAGTTTTGCTAATGCCTGGATGACCGGCTGACCTAGAGGAATGACCCCACTCAAGAATCTTCTTAAGGAAGCGTGGAGCTGCATACAGACGGCCGACTGGCACCTTAAGGCCCCTCGGGAGGTTAGATTGCGCTGCCATGACCTGATCCAGGATATCAAAAGAGTTGGCCGAAATTATATATTTGGAGGGTAAGATTGTTTCGGAGATAACTTCAGAATTGTCCTCGAACAGGAATTGACGTGAAAGTGCGTCTGCCTTTTGATTCTTTGAGCCAGGAATGTAAGATATGAGATAATTAAATCTCAGAAAAAAAAGAGACCATCGAGCCTGACGTGCCCCAAGGCGACGTGCACTCTCAATGTAAAGTACATTTTTATGATCAGTAAAGATTGAAATGGGGGTCTCCGTTCCCTCCAGAAGATGTCTCCATTCCTGAAGGGCGAGTTTAATAGCCAGGAGCTCTCTGTTTCTGACGTCATAGTTCCGTTCTGCCGAATAATTTTTTTTAAAAAAGAACCCACAGGGATGAAGTTTGGCCTGTAGGGACTGTCTCTGAGAGAGAATAGCGCCAGCACCGACGTCGGATGCGTCTACCTCTAAGATAAAGGGAAGCCGGGGTCAGGATGACGCGAAATAGGAGCAGAAGCGAAAGTTTTTGAGTGAGTCGAAAGCTTGGAGAGCTGCAGGAGACCAAGCTGCTGTGTTAGCTCCCTTTTTGGTAAGGGCAGTAATGGGAGCCATGGTAAAAGAAAAATTCTTCATGAATTACAATAGTAATTCGCAAATCCCAAGAATCGCTGTATGGCTTTCAGGGAAGTGGGTTGTGGCCATTCTAAGACAGCTTTGAGTTTGACTGGGTCCATAGAAAAGCCAGTGCTAGAAATGATGTATCCAAGAAAGGAAATGGAAGAAAGATGAAAAGAATATTTCTCTAGCTTAGCGTAGAGATGGTTCTCTCGAAGGCGGGACAGCACTAATTTGGTGTGCTGAATGTGGTCAGAGAGGGACTTAGAAAAAATAAGAATATCATCAAGGTATACGATAACGAAGCTGTCAAGGAGATCGCGGAAGATCTCGTTGACAAACTCCTAAAAAACCGCCGGGGAATTGCATAGGCCGAAAGGCATGACCAAGTATTCATAATGCCCATCCCGGGTGTTGAAGGCGGTCTTCCACTCGTCGCCCTGACGGATGCGGACAAGGTTATAGGCTCCGCGGAGATCAAGTTTGGAAAAAATTGTTGCCCCCTGAAGACGATCGAAGAGTTCGGAAATGAGTCGTTGGGGATAACGGTTCTTGATCGTAATCTTGTTAAGACCTCTGTAGTCAATACAAGGGCGCAAGGAGCCATCCTTTTTCTTAACAAAAAAAAATCCAGCTCCAGCTGGAGATGATGAATTGCGGATAAACCCCTTCCTTAAGTTATCCTGGATATACTCGGCCATGGCTTTGGTCTCGGGTATGGACAGAGGGTAGGAACGGCTCTTGGGTAGGGTAGCACCGGGAAGAAGGTCAATAGGACAGTCAAAGTCTCTATGGGGGGATAGTACTTCAGAACGCACCTTATTGAAAACGTCCGCCAGCTCCCAGTAGACTGTTGGAAGGGAAGTTTTGTACTCCGCGGGTAGATCCACTCCGGCTATCATCTGTTTGGGGGGAAGACAGGTCTTGAAGCACTGGGGACTCCTTCGTATGGGTTCTTTATTAACCCAATCCAGTTGTGGGTTGTGCAGTTGCAACCAAGGGAGTCCCAGAATCACATCTACCGATGGAGTGTGGATCATGTCCAAGATAATCTTCTCTTGGTGACTGTCCTCCGTGGAGAGAGATAGAGAACAAGTCTCCAGGGAAATAAAAGCTGGTTGGAGTGGGCGCCTGTCTATGGCCTCCAGACCAACAGGAACAGCTTTAGATCAGAAGGGAATCTTATTCCTATAGGCAAAACTCTGATCAATAAAATTTCCCTGAGACCCGGAATCTATGAATGCGAAGGCGGGGATAAGAGAGTCATTCCAGGCCAGAGAGATAGACAACATTATACGAGTGGGAAGTTTTTTAGGAGAAGGGAAAGAGGAGAAATTACACCCAACAAGACCCTCTCATACCTTATTTGGTTTTTGCGTTTCCCGGCCGGAGAGGACAGCATTCCAGCAGATGACCAGGATGACCGCAGTAATGGCACAGTCCACCCTCTCGTCGGCGCTGTCTCTCAGACGTGGATAGCCGATAACTTCAGAGCTGCATGGGTTCGGGCTCATCCATCGTCTGGGAAACGTAAGGGGTGAGACTGCGGCTGGTAGAACGAGGAGAGGTGGTACGAGGAAGAGTGCGTTCAAGTCTTCTCTCTCTTAACCGCTGGTCCACGCGGATACAGACCGCAATAAGATCCTCCAATCTGGTGGGTCTCTCCATAGTGGCCAGCTGGTCCTTGATGGCGTCAGACAGACCCTGCCAAAAGGCTGCGGAGAGTGAGTCATTGTTCCATGTGGTTTCCGCCGCGATGATCCGGAAGTCCAGAGCATACTCGGCGACAGAACGATTACCTTGGGAGATATGAAAGATAGAGGAATCTGCCATAATCTGGCGACCAGGCGTATCAAATACCTGCCTGAATTCTCGAAGAAAACGAGGATAGTCATGCGTCATGGCAGTATCCCGTTCCCAGATGGGGGATGCCCAGGCCAGAGCCTTTCCGCTCAGGAGAGATATGATGTAAGCCACCCTGGAGCGTGCAGTAGGAAAGCGCGATGGGGATAACTCGAATTGAATCTCGCACTGATTGAGAAACCCTCTGCACTCGTGGGGATCCCCTGCATAGCAGTTGGGAGCCGGGAGACGAGGATCAAAAGCCATGGGAAGACCTGGAGAGGAAAATGACGCAGCGGCCATGGCAGAGGAAGCCGGGGAATGCTGCAGCAGGGAGATCCTTGAGAGCTCCTGCGTCATGGAGGCAAGCTGCGCCTCTACCTGGAGAAGTCGCTCCATGGGGCTTGGTTGCTTAACCTCTTCGGGGTCCATGTCGGTGGGGCTGAGCATAATGTCACGCTGTGCTCACCATGGACAAGGAGGGACCCCGAAACTGACGTGAGAAGGATAACACCTGCACCCACAGCTACGGGGACACGCCTGGAAAGTGGAAAATAGACATCTGGAACCGTACAGGAGTATAAGATAAAGTAAGATACTCGCCGGATGAAAAGGGAGGTTCCAGAAGGATAGTTGGTACCGAGAGCCTGGGGTCCAGAGCCTGGGAAGTAGGTCGGAATCCGTGAGCCGAGGTAAAGGGTCGGAGAGTTCAGGAGGTCAGAGTGCAAGCCAAGGGTCGAAGTCCAGAGCGGGTCCACAGCCAAGCCGGTTCGGTACACAAGAGATCACTAGGAAAGACAAAGAGACAGGGACTAAGGAAGGCATGACCGTGGGTAACACAGGTCACACAATGCTATGCTCAACCAACGAAGGAATGGCTGAGCAGGGTATATGTAAGGAGAGAGGCCAATGGGAAGAGGGGGAGGAATGGAGCAGTGGTCCCATGGGGAACAGGGATAGGTGGAAATAATGCCCCAGCTGATTTGCTTGACGCGCGGCTTGTGAGCGGTGCATGTGCATCAGGCGTGTGCCCCGCATGGGGGAGCTGCGCGTGGCCTGAGCTGGGGCCGGGAGTCCCTCTCGCGGGAGGAGAGAAAGGTGCGTGAACGTGCGCACGCATGCGCGCTTCTAGTGGCAGCCGCGGGGACCAGGGAAGAGGAAGGAGAGACCCGCTCGCAGCGGAGATCCTGTGGAGCAGGAGCCAGGGGCCGCCGGGTGAGTTATGGCCTGGGAGGAACCCTCTTGGGGAGAGGTGTTCCTCGGGGTCTTACACTCCCGCACACTATTAATAAAAATTACATTAATGCAGCTTCATTACGATAGCGGAAAGCCGCTACGGTAATGAATTATTTTTTAATGATATGTGTTTTATACTAGTGTACATGAGCAAGGGGTCTCCTGAGCTGAACCGCATTGGTTTCAGCTTCGGGGACCCCCTACTTCATGAGGTACAGGCCCCGTTATGGGGTGCCGGTATCCCCCTGCATGATTTAAATCCCCCGGTCATGTGACGCGGGAGCTTTAAAAGCACAGGGGATACCGGCACCAATTTGGTTCAGCTCAGGAGACCCCCTGCATATGTACACTATTATTAAAATGTATATTTATACTGTACAATCGCCTGTAAGAGCCGTGCATGGAGACACAATGTCTCTATGCAGTTCTTATAGACTGCTTTTTTTCTATCAGCTATCGCGCTTTAGAATTTTAAACATGATAGCAGTGGGAAAAATGAGCTCGCACGATCGGGTTTTGTTTTTGCCCGCTCCTAACCAAATGCGCTTCACTTCCTAGTGAATCCCATGTCTGGCTTCATTTTTTATTGTGGGATTACAAATTTCCCAATCGGGCGCAAAAGCTCACTGCTTAGTGAATCGCCCCCTTAGTGTGCAGATTCTCCATGCTAAATTCTCCAGGATGCAGCCACTGTATTTTGTTACAAATGTTTTTTGCATCACTAAAGCAGATAGACTTCACAATCATTACTATACCCATTCTCTTCCTCGTGTCCCTTTATTTCACTCCCCGTTTCATCCTTTACCTTCTTTCCTGCAACTATATCTCTAATGCAGATGCTCTTACATCTAGTTTAAAGGTCCCTCTGCAGCCTGCAGAGGAAGCACTCATTAGGCAGTTGCAAGATAATCAAATCATCTGCACCCACTGTGCACTGTGCATTATTTCAAAGGTTCACATGGAGAGTAGTTATTCTCTTCCCGTATAAATATAAAAGTTCACTTTAAACCTGTTTTTTTTTAAAAAAATGCTATAAGCAGCTGCTGTGTATTTCTCCTGCTTCATATACAACAAATATATACTTAAGCAAATACAGTATGTGGTGATATTAGCGCTATTGCAGTAGCCTTATTTTCATCCTAGATTCCACAGATTATATTTGAGGTTATAGATTTAAATGTCTAGCATTGCTTTCATTGGCGGTTATACAGTGTAGTTTATTTGAATGCTTTTCTATGTAAAATAATAAGACTAATTTTGGTTACACCGAATTGTCCTTTATTAAAATATAACACGCCACTATTTAACAGTACATGAATGAAATACCAGTATCTGGATGAATTTACATTCACAGAAATGTAAAGTACATTTCTGGTGTCAGCAATTCAAAAGAGTTACAAATGAATTTACATAAGTACGTCAGGTTGTAATAGGTTTGTATGAAAAATAATACCTCAAGTGACATATTTATGTTATACCAATGATTGGGATATAATTTGTTTAAAATACTGAGAACTGATATTTTTTTTTAATGGTTGTTGATAGAAGAGGTAAATACATACCCACACAACATAATATATCTATATATCTCAGTATGCTGCTATGACTTTTGCTGTCTACTTTTTTGATTATTGTGGTGATAGATTTTTGCTCAGTAAGTTATTTCTACTTGCAAAAGAGTGGCCGGTGATGGCAGGGGCAGCATACAGTAGCACCTATAATAAAGGTTAAGTTTGCATGCTACCTCTGCCGTCAAGAAAGCGGGATTAACATGTCATTCTAGGGTTGGAGAGTGTATTCTTCAGTGTTTTGTGTCACATTTATGTTCTGCGTGACTCATTGTATGCCTGAGCCTGGGACAATGGCTGTGCATCAAGCATACATTCCGTCACGGGGCTAGTCATTGTCGGAGCGAGGTGTTGTGTCCAGGGACAATGGGAGACCAGGGAGGGATGTCACACACACTCCAAGGTTGGAGCATTGTCATCTCCCAGACAGTAAGGTATCCAACCCTGTGTGGGGAAGGCTGCAAAAGATCTTGGAGACCGGCATTTAGGTCCGAGCCCCATTGGCGTGGTTTCTTTAGGTCAGTTCTAATTTTCCACGATCTCCCAGGCTCTGGCCCTTGCAACTGTCCTTTGACACTCGGCTCCATCCCCTCTCCAGATTGGCCCGTTCCAGATGCCCCTCACGCTTGGGCTTGCCTCAGTAGTTAAAGAGACACAGCTGATAAGTCAGTTCCCGCTCCTCCATGATACTTAATTGAGTTTGGGAAATTATGCAAGCTGACACCAATCCGAGCTCCAAAGACGTTGCAGGCTTGTCTCAGTAGCTAGAGACCACCCTTTCCCTGGACTTTACAGACCCCTCTCGTTACTTTGGAACTGGATTCGTGGAATCAGGTGGCCGCATCCAGGGTAAACTAGCATCAGCAGTGACCAGCACCTAGAAAGCCAAGGGTTTCCTGTAAGTCACTGTCTTGTGGGATATTGTCCAGTTTTATCATTTGTTGCCTATTTTTAGCTTTGGCTAAATAAACTTACGTTCATTAATCGCTGTGTTGTATCTGGTAATTGCAATCTTGGTCAACCCAATCGTAACAATGACACTATCTTCTAATTCTGTTAGTCTTTATCTTAAATTGTACTGATGTGCTCAGTGGAACATTGTAATGTGAAACAGTAAAGATAAGGCTGATAGGAGGTTGGTGATTCAAGGTTGGGCTGTATATTATGGTTAAATATGAGAGATACAGATGTAACAAGATATACTGTTCCCGTGACCGCACAGAACCAAGTGCAATTCTCTGGCACTTCATTGCATGTCACAGCCCCATGACAGTGGCTGAGCCACGGCTGCCAAATGTTTTTTTCATCACTACCATAGTACTTTGCAAAATTAATAGGTGGTGCTAGTGTGTCTTTAACTAAAATTCAATGTACTTTATTCCAAGGTTATTGCTAAAGTAATGCACGTTATGTATTCTTCTGTGTAATGTGTCTCACCCCTTATTCCCATACACTCTTTCAATGTTCGGAAACTTTGCATAATTCACACAGTCAGTCTTTATAAATGATGACATATTTATAGAAGTAAACTAGAGAAACATGTATTGTACTGTATATCGGTGTAAGATTTACGAAACCATTTGTTGCTTTATACAATAAAAGAAATAACAAAGACTTCGGAAAAATATTACAATCTTCTTCCACCAACATGCTCTTGCTGTCTCATTTACAGTTTCACTTGTAAGATAATCAAGAAGAAATGGATGTATTACTTAATTAAACACTGTTCTGCTTGTCAGTACACAGCTGCGTACAGGCATATCCCGCTTTAAGGACACTCACTTTAAGTACACTCGCGAGTAAGAACATATCGCCCAATAGGCAAACGGCAGCTCACGCATGCGCCTGTCAGCACGTCCTGAACAGCAATACCAGCTCCCTACCTGTACTGAAGCTGTGCTCAAGCGAGGAGATTATAGAGCCTGTCACAAATGCGTTATTTACATCAGTTATGCACGAATATGACGATTGCAGTACAGTACATGCATCGATTAGTGGAATAAAAGGTAGTGCTTCAATTTAAGTACATTTTCGCTTTACGTACATGCTCCGATCCCATTGCGTACGTTAATGCGGGGTATGCCTGTATACACGCTCTATGTACACTGTATGGAATGCATATGCGTTCCATTGAATTTGAGCACATGCATGGTATATGTCAACTGAATGGAATGCACTCTATACCTACTGGATGGAACACATACTGTATGTATTTTTTCTACAACGTTAAGAGATGCCGAAAAGGCAGGTGTTACCGTAATTATTCAATAATAATGTTCTGTGTCGCTGGAAGTGGTTTCTACATGATCCAAGTGTTGACGTTGAAAAACGTGGACAATCTGCAAAACAAGGATTAAAACAAGGGCATCATTGGAGCATTGCATGAAATCAACAATAACATTACTTAAAAAAGAGAACACCCAAACTACTTCACTTCAACACTTCTGAGTTGCACACACAGCATAAATAAACAATAAACTGCATTTATTTAAAATTTCATGTTTTCAGCAGTTTCAGTCACTGATTACTCAACCCCACAGTCCTCAGAAGCAGTAATAGTCTGATAATAGTGTCTGTAGTACTAGATTTATACTGTGATGCCACTTTCTTCCAGGTCATTTTAGCAGGACAGCATTTACAGTCTTCCCAGCATCTGAGTATAGCTAAGAGGCACATGGGGTGGGAAGAGGCTTCTTCCAGATATCGTGGTCTCTTGCAGCAGTCTTTCCACAGTCTTTCCACAAGTGAATAGAGACCACCCATGCACCTCTCTAACACAAGGTTATTTTTTTATCCATTAAGTCCAGCCTTTGCCCCTACTAAGGTACTTATGCAAGATCAGTGTCAGGTATGGCTACAGGTATGCAAGTTATACCGGCATCACAACTGTGAGAAAAAAAAAATACTACAGCACAACACAATGCCTGAACAAGGCTCCACTTAAACCTACACTAGAGCTCTGCCCTTGGTGGGGTGCGCTGGGACTGAATTGGGGAATGTTGGGTCCAAGTTAGTTTGCACTGGAATCATGGGCAGGTGAGCTTGGTCTGTAGTAGGGTATAATGGGTCGAAGGTGGGATGAGCTGGGTGTGATGATGATTGAGGTACTTGGTGCTAAACCAGCTTTTTGGGAATGTTCAATTGCTATGGTTCTAGCTTGCTTCTTCTTCTATTGGTCATAGGGTCTTACCCTTTGGCGTTTTGAATGCTTCCACAAGGTTTTCTTTTCCCACTTTATTGTTTGCACAAGTGTTTTTAGGGGTCAAGGATCCTGCGCCTTTTTCGGGTCCCTTGTGCTGTAACTGGTACAGCACTAAGCAGGTTCTTGCATCTTTCAAATCTGGGTTGATCCATCATTGAAGCAAATGATGAAGAAGAGAGCTGCAGCAGAAGAGTTCTCATGTAGATCAGTCTTTTCTATCTGTTTATATGACAGATCAATTTAAGTGTGACTTCATACACAGTACAGCTGGCGTCTATTCTTTTAAGGTGTCATACATTGCTCACTTCTCATTGGCTGTGGTGGAAGAGGATTTTAAATCTGAACAGCGACACCATATTGTCTGTATTCAGACTAACTGCATACCTATCACCTAAATAGTTAACTGTAGGCAGAGAAATATAACAAGGTCATAATACTTGGAGTCTTAGAAATACAATGAGGTATATTTGTTATCTACAAGAGCAGGGTTATTATCAGAAGGCAACGAACAGGGCCACTCTCGTTAACATTGAGAGAGGCATTGCAGGACTAGATAACATGTGCAAGGAATGTGAATAACAAGGTATGTTATCAATGAGATGAAACATATTCAAGTGGCAGCTCTAAACGCGAATAACAAGTACATATTTGGGCAAGTCTGGATGTCTGTGAATGAGGTATAAATGTTTTATCTCTATGTATTGAAATAAGAACTGCTGATAATAATGCTTAAAGTGATACAAACAGAATTCCAGCTCTCCATTCATAAATGAGAATTCCTATATGTGATGCAGATTGCTTTCTATTGTCTCTGAATAAACTATTGGAACATGAAACGATCCATAGAATTGTTGATTGAGGTGGAAATATCTATCTTCAGTGGCAACATTCATACATACAATACAAGGTATTAATGTTGGGTAGGGCTGAGCTAGTGATTGGGTGTGTATTGTGACCAGGTCTCAAAAGTAGGACTCTAAATTTATTGCTACAACGCACTTACAATGATATAAACCCTGCATTAAATAGCAACTATGACCAAAGAAATGAACGAAGACAATAGTATTACAAATAATGCACATATACAAGAAGGGATTCACAAAAATAAGAACCCATCAGTGTCTGCGGCAAAGGGGGATCCAGGTGACTTTATGCTGCATTAGTATCATTGTCTTTTGGACGTGTGAGGTAACTTACTGTTCTGTACAGTTTGTTTTTGCACATGCCAAGTAATATTCATGTACATTGGACTATATTCTCATTCTAACCACTTTTTTTTTAATTATTATTGCAGAGCGTAGCTAATTATAAGGGATGTTAATAAGAAAAAGAGAGTTAATAATAATAATAATAATAATAACATGGTCTTGCATAGCGCTGCTAGTTTTACGCAGCGCTTTACAGAGCCATTTTTGCAGGCACACGTCCCTGCCCTGTGGAGCTTACAATCTATGTTTTTGGTGCCTGAGGCACAGGGAAATAAAGTGACTTGCCCAAGGTCACAAGGAGCCGACACCGGAAATTGACCCAAGTTCCTCTGCTTCAAACTCCGCGTCAGTCAGTGTCTTTACTCACTGAGCCGCTCTTTCTCAAGCACATGCATGGATTGAGAGTGGAGAAAAGTTTAAGGATGTCATATTTTCGGATGAAACATCTGTTGCCCTGGAATGATATTTAACTGTGCATTCCTAAAAAAAATTGATTATCCCTGTTAGAAATGATATCCTTCCTGAATGTATGATTGATTATGAAGACAGCTGTCAATGGTTATTTCTGATAGTAAATAATATGACTACTTCCAATAATAGTGTTTGTAGAGATATATTTGTAGAAATAAGAGGTGTGGTTAACTTCCACTAAGTGACAGATTTATTACAGACAACTATTAGTAGTTTCTGTGAACACGAGAATTTGTGACGTTAGCTATTTGTAACTGTAGCCAGGTCCCCCAGGTTTGCCCTCAACTCCGCTGCGGTGGGAGAGTCAGGGAGGGTTGCAGAGTGTGCAGGTAGCGCTCCTGTATATGGGAGGCTCCGTGGCGGCCCGAGCACTCAGGATGCCACCATTTTGATACTCACGCATGCGCAGTGAGTCTGGGAGGCGACGACGCTTGGAGAGTTCGCGCATGCGCAGGGAGTGGCCGCGGTAGCGCGCGAAGCCTGGACCAATGGGAGGAAGGCTAGTGCAGGGGACTACAAGTCTCATGAGCACCAGAGAGACCATGTGATGTCAGGGAGCCAATAGGGCGACAGGGACTCTGCAGGTAGGAGATAGGAGGTTGCGCAGGGGAGCATGTTTGCCAGTCAAGACCAGGAAGGGGAAGAGGTAGGAGCTATATGTGTAGAGAGGCAAGTAGCCTTTACACTAGGCCAGAATAACCCATAGGCCCAAGATAGGCCCCTGAGACACAGTCAGCTTGTGGTTGTTGTAGGGACAGGCCCTAGAACAGGAGCCTACCCCAGTAGTGTTCAAAGTCAGGGACACAGTGGTCGCTGCAGTTTGTTATCAGAGGTTTGGGACCAAACCTCCTCAGAGACATTTACATCTACCCGGGTGGGATTGCCCCGGAGCATCGTGGAAAGCATTGCGTCTGCAGATCCTTTGCGAAGATTAGTCTGGTGGTCCAAGAGCAGGAGCGCTCAGCAGGTACTCTACACCAAAGTGCACAAACTATAACACTCTCACTCTAGTGGCCGCGCGGTCACCACACACTTGGGTTGTGGGTGTGGGACATTGGACACAGTGTGGGGAACACGGTGGAGGGTCACGTCCTGCGAGACGCTTTGGCTAGTTGTGTCTCTATTGGGAGGAGTATGTGAATGTTATGCATATGAGGTTATGATTGTCAATAGTAAAGATATCAGTTATTTTATGTACTGCATGTATATAATTATCTTGGTGTCCTGCGAGGAATATGGAAGAACCAGGCGCTTACCTTAAGTGACAGAATCTCAGAAGAGCGTTGAAACCAATTATTGTGGTTATTTGCTAATGGTGCGGAGTCGTTCTTGCAATCCCTTCTGCTTCTACCCCTAATAAAGGGATGATCCAAAGCCCTTATGGAAACGTATAGACAAAACAAAGTAGGGGGAGCGAGGGATAAGTAGATGCACAGATAAGACAAATACAGACAATTTAACAGAGTAAACACAGGACAGGAGGTGAAAGGGACGGTGTAGAATAAAATAAATATATTAAATGATGTATGCTTACACGGCCCTGTGTAAACCTTGTCCCAAGATGGTATCTTTGTAATAGATGGTTACCCTTCCGCAGTTGAGTGCAGGAGGGGTCGTGGTAATGCACAATATAAATATATAAATACTCACACGGCCCAGTGTGAGTAAAGTCGCAGGGCAGTTGTCTTTAAGGCATACACCTAGGTTCCCCGTCAGAGATACTCCCAAGGGTGTTGTATGCGTTCCTGCTGGCGGGCAGGGGGTTCAATGCAGGTCTCAATTATAGTTCCCCCGTTCTGGGCTTCTTCCCCTCCCCGTTACAGAGAGGGGCGTGGGTGAGGCAAAATAATGTACTGGGATCAGCAGTGCTCGTTTTAAAACTTCAACGTTTAATGCACATCAATAAAATCCACAATAAATGCACTCACATGGTAATTTACATTAAGCTGGTGTGTTCCCGTGGCTGCAGTTTGCACCGGTCCCCAGCTGCTCTCTCCTCCGCGTCCGGAGTTGGAATCGAGACTGCTCCCCTCAGCTACGGAAGCCCCAGTGGTCCAAAAGACTTCAACGAATTAGAGCAACGCGTTTCGCCGATTGGACGGCTTCCTCAGGCTCTTTTGATGACGTAGGCAGGGTCTAATAGACTTATATAGACCCTCGATTTGCTAATTGGTTAAATAGCGGTAATAATTTGCTGTAATTAGTTGCAATGAATGCCATAAGCTCCATATATATGCTGAGCCCCTTCTGTTGTCCTGCGAGGAACAACTCCCGCTCTGGGGAGCCATCTGGTAAGAAACAATACATATATATATATATATCGCCCCATGCTCTCCGTGGCAGAGGCTCGGGCCCTGCGAGCCAACAGGTTATACAGCATTAGTAGTCATTCTGTATTCTAGGGGAAACAGGGCTACATAACATACAATTTTTCATTCCTTATATGAAAGATAAGTGGGGTGACTTTATGTCACTTAGATCAAATATGTAAAGACAATATTCAAGGATAATATTAAGATAGAATAGCTGCGTTCGGTATGTAGTTTTTCTCTGCATAAAAGCTGGACAGAATTGCAAATCATTTAGAAGAGAAAGATGATATCAGGAAGAAAATTATGTGGATTAGATGATTTCAGCAGAGTGAAGCAAGCTGGGACTTTAGGTTGCCATTTTGGAAAAGCACATGCCATGTTTTATGTGAAATACCATATATCTGTTATATGTAAGTAATGCTGAGGACAATAAAAAAAAATTATGTGCCAAACCCGAATGTTGAAATTTCATATCCAAGAAGAAAAGATATGATGATTATATGATGGTCAAAAGACTTTAACGAGATTTTACAATCCTTGAACAAAGACCAAAGCATCCACTCCAGGGTCATGTGTGGGGGGCAATGTCTAGACTTGGAACATGATCTGTAGTCATATTTGAAGGTAAGACAACTTCGCTTTCACTGTTTCACTTATTTTGAGTCTGGGCATCTCCCCCCCCCTTCTAGATTATTGTGTAGGAGGGTTAGGATCCCTTCATTATTCCTGTGCCCGAGCATTTTACTAGTCATATCTTGCCCTAATTGAGTGCTTCCTATACCACATACTTTTTCTATGACCATCTAATCATAGGCGTGCACCTGATTTATTTTGAGGTTCATGAGCTACTGTCATTTAGTCAAGACAAAGGTGCCATTCAGGCCGATACACAGAGCCGCACCCATACATTTGCATACACAGATGTAGATGCCAAACGCATTGCCACACTATGCACAGGTAGACGGGACTTTCTGTCTGAAGACCACACACCTGATATACCGAAAGATCTAGAGAGCAGTTTAAAACATAAGATTAACTCTGAATTGCATGCAACAACACTAGCAGAATACTTGCGCTTGAAGCGAATACCGGGAGGCTGGCATTGTACATTGAGAACAACCCTGTTCTGAGATCAGAAGGAGTTCTGCGAAAAGTGGAAGGGGATATTAAACAATTGCTCTCTAGATCTTATTCTCCTGACAATTGAGTATATTCAAAAAGACTTGGCAGAAACCATTCTAAAAATTGCCACATTCGAGGTAGTGTTAACAAACACACTTTAACCAATTGAAATAACTAACCTTAAAAACAGCTGGACGAGACCATACTTACCCATGGCAGAGAAATTGAAAGTCGGAAGCGGAGTAAGTTCTTACGGGATGCCATGGATTATACGCAGGGGAAGATCTATTCATGGCAATGAAGGAACTCATGTCAACACGATCATCTCTGGCGTTCTCAAAGTCCTCCCTCAGGATTACAACATGGACAAGTAGACTCCACGGAGAGCGACTCATCCACCGGGGTGCCTTTTTGGAGCAGAGGAAGCCCAGTGGTGGACGGGGTGGAGACGGAGGGTCGGAAGAAAACATTGATGCCCAAGAAGCATCAAGGAGAGGGATGCAGACACGGTCATACCATTAGCGGTAAATATCTCCGATACTCCTCTCTCCAGTGAGCAAATTAAGGTACTCAACAAAGGCCTGTCTTTTATTCCCATCACTCCTACAGATCCCCTTGAATCGGGGGTGGATCTGGCCAAGTTTTATAGGACATTACGTTGTAAGGGGTTCTTTGTGAAATATCCTGCTTGAACCACAGATACAAATTCAGGTGTAGAAGATGAGACACCATTTCATATCCTCACTATGGGCTATGGTAACTTACTTACTTACTGTGGTTCAAGTTCTTCCCCGACCAATCACGTAATATAAACTTTTATCGCATTGATCCAAAGAGACATTGAAACACTCAAAAAAATCACCTCACCCTCTGCCAAGACAGACAAACTTCACAAAATCTGAAAGGGACACTGTAACAGGGTCTTATCCCTTTTAACAGGCTTACCTCTAATCCAGCAGTGTGCTGGTTAAATTGCACAGCAGCAATCAGCCAGACTCCACCTGGATGATTTCAACTATAGAAAAACCCTGTTCTTAGACACAGGAAGAGGATTCCTTAGTCTCACCATTTGGGGGGGGGGGACTGAACCAAGGAAGGACAGACAGATTTCCTGAGCTGACATTTGGAGCTGACACAGGAAAGTAGAGAAGCTTGCACACAGAGGTTTTGAACAGAAAGGCTTTGCAGAGATCAAGACACTCAGAGACCTATATTCCTGGACACAGGGGACCCAGGAACCTACCAGAGACTGACATGAAGGGCCACCTGCCTTAAGGTATCTCTTGATTCTTTGGGGAAGATGGTGGTAGTAGGATTATCCCTTCAGCCTTGGAGAAAGGGACTGGGGAAGTAAGTTAGCCCTTACACAGGGATAGGCGTTTATTATTTTGTGTTTTTGTATATTTTGCCTGCATTAAGGAACAGGCTCAATAAAGCCAAGATATAATTTCACCCCAATCGGTCTCCATTATATGTACCTCTTGTAAGGATGCGGGGATCGCGGCGCTCACAGCGCAACCCCTCCTTACCTCCATATGCCCCCGCTGCCGTGAGACGGCTTCCTCACCTCTCTCAACCTGCTCCCGCTGTGCGGGGGTGCCCCCCTCATTCCCGATGGACCAGCACCACCCCGCGGTCTCTCAGGGCTCTGGCAGTCCCCTCTGGTCCCGGGCGCGCGCTCTCTGACTTTTCAGAGAGCGCGCCGGGCAAGGATAATTTATTCACTGCACTAGCAGTGAAACCACGCCCCTAATTCTCACATAGGCTGCTACTTTACCCTAAAGCTCCCCACCTGGCTGCCTATCATAGGAACCAATCCAGGACAGCTCCTCATGCTCCTCCAGGACTGCCTCTGTTCCCTATTGGTCAGCCGCAATATATAGTACCTGTCTTGCCTCTCTCACATTGCTCGTCATAGTCTCTGCTTGCGGACGTCTATTCTAGCTCTCTCTTTGCTCTTCGTTTACTCAAGTTGCGACCCGGCTTGGCGGACGCCCCTCTCTGGCTCTGGACTCCAGCTCCCACTTGACCTTGCTGCTTCTCTCATCCCTCGACCACAGCTTGAACCTCGACCTCCCAGATCTTCTCTCTCCCTGACCTTGGCTAACGGCAACGACTTCGTCTCTTCTGTATCGGTACCGGCAAGTATTGCTACACATATTTCCCCCCTGGCCTGGCAACGCCAAGACACCACACTCCGGACACGTTCCTTCTGCTGCGGGTGCGTGCACATATACGTCCCAACCTCAGTATAAGTGACGAGTCTGGTCTGCGGGCAGCATCGGCGTAACACTTCTGAACACGTCTCTTACAGACACCCTGAGAGAGATTGAATCTAATACTGAAATAATAATTAAACCTGCTGATAAAGGTGGTGCTATAGTTATAATGAATAAAACTGACTATAGAGAGGAGATTATCCAACAATTATGGGATGAGTCTAACTATTGGATAGCACCCCAAAATCCCACCTTACAAGTTATCAACAAAATGTGTCTTGTTATCTCAGCTGCAGTAGAGGGTGGTATCATATCTGAAAAGCAGAGGGATTTCTTGATCAAAAAAGACCATCATTACGTTTTTCTATACATTGTCAAAGATACACAAGAACTCTACCAAACCCCCTGGGCGCCAGATAGTATTGGGTACAGACTCGGTGTTCCAACCTCTAGCGGTTTTTATTGACAAATTACTCCATCTTCTAGTCACAAACTCTGCTTCTTACATCCAAGACACTACTCATTTCCAGCACAAGATCAGGGAGTATTCGATTACTTACAACAGCCTGTACACATCAATCCCCGATAATGAAGGGATAGAGGCAGTGAAATTAGCACTTAATGCTGAAGGTTTCTTTACTTCAAAAGAAAGGATATTCATAGTGGACTTACTCTCAATAATCTTGAGAGAGAATGACTTCCTATTTGAGGATACTTACTATGTTCAAAAGCAGGATATGGCCATGGGTTCCAATGTCGCACCAACATATGCCAACATCTTAATGAATACATTTGAAGAAGACTTTGTGTTCAATCACCAGCTGTTTAGAACACAAGGGAGTATGTGGGTGCGGTACATTGATGATATATTTCTCATATGGGCAGGCACAAAACAGGACCAATTGACCTTTATTGGTGACTTGAACAATGCTAGAGCAACAAACCGGTTTACTTTCCAGATAAACAAAACATCTATTAATTATCTGGACACCAATAATTCTATCATAGATCAGAAAAAATGTGTGTGGTGCTCTCAAGACAATACTTAAGCCAATTAAATTGATAACAGGAAGACAACCCTTAAATGAGTATATATATATATATATATATAGTGTCTCTAGGAATGTAGCCCGGTAATGACAATCCCACAGACCAGGTAGTAAGGAAATGTCAGTGACACCTGCAGGTGACCGGTAGATGGAACATCCTAATGACAAACTGTATTGTAATAAGGGCAAAATGGAACGAACTCACTTGGGAATCTTCATCCACCATAAGCAGTAAGTCCAGTTGGGTTCCAGTGTCCAGGGTTGAATGTGCCTCCGTATGCGGTAGTCAGAATGTGGAACAGGGAAAAAACGAAGCACCAAGTCCAGCTGTAGAGTAGCAATAACACCAACAGGGATACGTACCAAAAATAAGCTATTTATTAGGATCCAGGCAAAGTAACAAACACACCTACGCGTTTCGGACCTCTACAGTCCTTGATAACGCGTAGGTGTGTTTGTTACTTTGCCTGGATCCTAATAAATAGCTTATTTTTGGTACGTATCCCTGTTGGTGTTATTGCTACTCTACAGCTGGACTTGGTGCTTCGTTTTTTCCCTGTTCCACATTCTATCATAGATCAGAAACTAGAATCTGCTATTTATTGAAAAAAATGATAAAAACTATTTATTACACGTCAAGAGCTTTCATCTGCCAGGGACAGTTAGGGGCCTGCCTTATAGCCAGTTCTTGAGAGCTAGGAGGATCATCAGCAGCCCCTTAACGGTCCCAGCCAGACTAGATGATATGCAGAGGAAGTTCATAGATAGAGGTTATCCCGACTCACTCTTTCGTACCCAGGCAGAAATCCCTACAAGGATGTCCCTGTTAGAGAAGGGC
Organism: Ascaphus truei; assembly: GCF_040206685.1. Taxonomy (NCBI): domain Eukaryota; kingdom Metazoa; phylum Chordata; class Amphibia; order Anura; family Ascaphidae; genus Ascaphus; species Ascaphus truei. The sequence goes on along the minus strand of NC_134485.1, from coordinate 267,653,802 downwards.
ACACACATACAAAACAATACCAGAGATTTCCGTCCCATTTGTGTCTACGTATTGCACATGAAACGGGAGGGTCAAGAAAATAATTCTGGAACATTGGCATCTTCTTGGTTCTGATGAGACCCTGACCCATATATTAACCACCAAACCCCTATTCTCATACACGAGGGGACATAACCTCAAAGATCATCCGATAAAAGCAGATTAAGGGGGTAAAATACACAAACAAACTTTTTGGGTACTCCTAAAATGGGTTTGTACAGGTGTTGTAGTTGCAGTCAGTGTGGGAGCTTACAGGAAGGCAACCAGTTTTTACATCCACGTTCTGACAAAAAAATATACAATTTTTTGTATACATGTCTATCACGTAACTTTGTGTATTTCAAATTCAAATGTCTGTGAGGACTAGGGTATGTGGGTGAGACCACGCAGTGCATCAAGGATAGGATTAAACAGCATAAGACTGAGTCCCCGCTGGCGCTGAGCTCGCTTGGCGCTTGGTGCTTGGTTCTTGGCGCGCTTACCTTCTTCTATGTGAATCAGCACATCCCCTCTCCCTTTGTGCTCGCACGCTCATGCGCGTGCACACACGCTCTGTCAAGTGTTCTGCTTGGGGAGACAAGGGAGAGATACTTTGGTGCTGAGAGCAGGGTCACATGACCCTGCTCTGACAAATGGGAAGAGAGAGGGGGCATGTTCTACTCTTCTGTCACACACACACTGACATCAGCAGAGAGAAGTGGAAAGGAGGGGGGGGCAAATGGACTGAGAGGGTGGATAAACGGACTGAGAGGGGGGGCAAACCGATAGAGGGGGGGCAAATGGACAGAGGGGGGCAAATGGACAGAGGGGGCAAACGGACAGAGGGGGGGTAAATGGACAGAGGGTGGGCAAACAGGCAAACGGAGTGCTGCTGTGTGGTGAGGGGGGCAAATGGAGTGCTGCTGTGTGGTGGGGGGGTGGCAAACGGAGTGCTGCTGTGTGTTGGGGGGTCAAACAGAGTGGTGTGGTGGGGGAGAAGGGAGAGAGAGAGGGGGAGAGATAAATAGAGGGCGGGGGAGAAGGGAGAGAGAGAAAGAGAGGGTGGGAGTAGGGAGGGGGAGAGAGAGAGAGAGAAGGGGGGAAGAAGGGAGAGAGAGAGAGAGAGAGGGGAAGGGTGAGAGAGAGGGGAGAGAAAGCAAGGGGGGAAGAGAAAGCAAGGGGGGAGAGAGGGGGGATGGCCAGGAGAGAGAGGGGGCCGGGAGAGATAGCGCGGGGGCAGGGGAGAGAGAGCGCGGGGGGGCAGGGGAGAGAGTGCGAGGGGGCAGGAGAGCTCAGGGGGGGGGCAAGAGAGCCCAGCGGGGGAGAGAGAGCGCAGGGGGGGGAAAGAGAGCCATGGGGGGGAGAGAGAGCGCAGGGGGGGAGAAAGAGAGAAAGAGAGCAATGGGGGGAGAGAGAGAGAGAAAGCAAGGTGGGGAGAGAAAGCAAGGGGGGAGAGAAGGGGGATGGCTGAGAGAGAGAGGGGGCTGGGAGAGATAGCGTGGGGGCAGGGGAGAGAGAGCGCAGGGGCAGGGGAGAGAGAGCTCAGGGGGGGGGAGCAAGAGAGCCCAGAGGGGAGAGAGAGCGCAGGGGGGGAGAAAGAGAGAAAGAGAGCAATGGGGGGAGAGAGAGAAAAAGCAAGGTCGGGAGAGAAAGCATGGGGGGAGAGAAGGGGGATGGCCGAGAGAGAGTGCAGGATGGGGGAGAGAAAGCGCAGGGGGGACGGGGGAGAGAGCGCAGGGGGGTGTGGGAGAGAGAGCAATGGGGTGGAGAGAGAGAGAGAGAAAGAGAGCAATGGGGGAGGTAGAGAGAGAGAGCAATGGGGGGGAGGGGGGGAGAGAGAGCAATGGGGGGAGAGATAGAGAAAGAGCAATGGGGGAGAGAGAGAGAGAGCAATGGGGGGGAGAGAGCGTGATGGGGAGAGAGATGAGGGAAGGGGAGAGAGAGAGATACACAGACAGCCCCTATTCAGCCAATGACACCCCCCCTCCCCTAATAGCCATGCCCCCCACTCCTGCTCTAAAAATGTTGCAGGACAGCGATCGCTCATGCTTGAGAGCTGGTGACATAACCGCTCTCCAAGCATGAGCGAGCTCAGCAGCAGCGTGGACTCAGCCTTAGGCTGCTATCCGTAGGTGTGACGAGGAGGCCCCTGTGGCACACCACTTCACGCAGGTAGGGCACAATGTAAGTCAACTCCGATATCAAGTTATAGACCATGTGGAGAAGAGTCATCTTGTTTTGTTCATTGTATGATCCAGATAAAAAGATGTAAATAACAAAACGCAAGGGAGCCCAATGTTACATCCAATTGACAAAACATATAAAGTAATAAGTATAAATTTTAAATACTTCAATAATAATATTTACTTGGTTATTTAGTTAAACCCTTTGGCCAACGTGTCATAAGCCTGCATACCAAAACAAGGTATAACCAAAATTAATGCAGGTCCTACACTACACTGTGAACCCTTCCCGTTACCTCTGTATGAGGGGAAAGAACCATTGTAGATCCTGTTCATTGCAGCAAAGTGAAAAGACCTCCCAAGTTAAAAAGGTGAGGGGGAGTGAGCTCTGGGGCGTGGTGCCACCTACCTCCATACAACTGTTACCAGTCAGAAATTGATTAACACTATATATATACTTTTTACTGTATATGTTTTGGCAATTGGATATAGCATTGGGCACCCCTGTCTTTTGTTGCATACATTTGCCACGCCCAGTAGCACTCTTTTTGACATAAATATATATTCATGATGTGGTGGGTGTAGGAGTTTGAGCTAGCTGGGAATGTGTGTGTTAAAAAGATGTAAATGCCTGGTCTCCCATGACAATGCAATCTTACTGCTACCCTGCAAGTGACAAGCTGTCAGAGACGTCCCTGTTGGGCATTGAACTCAAGTCCTTCCTTCTCATATCCAGCAATTCTTCCCCGCTGCCTTAGTCAGTAGACAACTCACTACAAATAATGAGATAATCACCTGCACCTATCCGATGTCTCCAGCCAGCCCTATATAAACCTCCTCTTCCTGTTACTCCTTGCTTGTTTATACAGGTGCTTCCTGGATAGACTAGCTCACTGCTCATTGTTGTTCCTATTATTGTTGCCAGACCCTTGCTTGCCCTTTCGGCAACTCCTCTCACTGTCTGCCCTGGACTTTTGCCTGTGACCTCGACTACGTCTCTCGCTGCCAGCCCTGCCATTTCCATGTGTCTGTCTGTCTGTCTCCATGTATCTGTCTGTCTCCGTGTGTAGGTAGCAATAAAGCATTGAATAGCAGAGAAAAATAAATTAAAAATGTCTGCCGCTATTAGGGAACCCAGCGGCACCCCCATGCAGGGGAGGGGGCCAAATGAAATCACAGGTAGTGTGTGTGTGTGTGTGTGCTTTGCAGAACTCAGCATGAGAAGATGTAATTGAACCACAGATGAGTGATTTGGCAGAGTGTAAAAAGCACTGTCTCCAGGAAGTTGCTTATAAAAATCACAGTTGAGAATAAAAAGGACCATACTTGCACAGTTACAGCACCAGATATACTAAAGACTTTCATAAGTCTAAGAAACTGACAGACTGACAGAATAGGGCTTGGAAGCTTCCCTGACACGGAGAAGAGGCTTCACAACAATTTCAATATGGGCCAAAGAGGGAGAGGAGGGTTATATTAACAGGGTAAGATGAAGGAGAAATAGAAAGAGGATTTGGTGAAGCAAAAGGCAGATACACCCACATCCATCAAATTCTGTTCCGGGATGAATGGGTGTCAACTCCCATCGACTTGAAAGGGAATTAATGCAAGTACAGGACAGGTGCATTAACTTGTAACAGGGCTTGAGAAATAACCCCCATAGGGAGGGAGAAAATGGAAAATGGTTGAAATAGCTAAAAACAGAGAGATTGGCAGAGGGGGCGGAAAAGGACAAAAAGAGGAAATGAGAAAGAAAAAAGGAGATAACCAAACAATAATTACAAAGGAAATGGGTAGATTTTTTTAAACCAGACCTTAAAGACATCACAGATATCTGGTATTTTGTGGTAGTCAATGGATATATAGAGACATTATTGTGTGCCAATTGGAATTGATTGCAAATTTAGTCAGATGTAAAAGAACAGACTCAGTGACATTTAATAATATATTTAATCCCTCAATTTGGCTAACGCTGTGTGTGGGGGACTCATCCCATGGAGTCTGTTCTATTGAACAATTATAGGTACATATACTCAATATTGAACCCCTATTTAAGAGGTTTGATTTATCTATCACTGCAGTGTGGCTGAAACCTATCTTGATGTGAGCTAGCCACATCATTGATGCATTGAGATTACAGTGCCATTCCTTCTGCTAATCAAAAGTGGCTATTACTGGGGTACATGTTGTTACGCCGGTGCTGCCCGCAGACCCGTCTCTTATACTGAGGTGGGGACGTATATGTGCACGCACCCGCAGCAGAAGGAGCGTGTCCGGAGTGTGGTATTTTGGGGTTGCCTGGTCAGGTGGAAATAATGTAGCAATACTCGCCGGTACCGGTAGAAGAGACGAAGTAGTTGTCATTAGCCAAGGTCAGGGATAGGAGAGATCTGGAAGGTCGGAATCCAAGCAGAGGTCCAGTGGCGTGAGAAGTTGCGTAGTCAAAAGGGAGTCGAGGTCGGGAGCCAGAGGGTGTAGTCCGCCAAGCCGAGTCGTAACCTAAATAAGCAAAGACAAGAGAGAGCCAGAATAGACATCCACAAGAGATACTATGTCGAGCGATGTGAAAGAGGCAAGACAGGTACTATATACTGCGGCTGACCAATGGGAAGCGGAGGCAGGCCTGGAGGAGCACGAGAAGCTGTCCTGGATTGGTTCCCATGATAGACAGCCAGGTGGGAAGCTTTGGGGTTAAGTGGAGG
>NC_134485.1:267468899-267641399 GCF_040206685.1 Ascaphus truei | reverse complement strand
TGTGAGGTGTGCCACTAACTTATTAACAAAACGCAGCCCAAACCACAAACCTGAATCTCATCCTGGGAGTACCCCTATAGTCCCACCCCCTCCCAACACTGCCCACAATTTTCAATTTGGCCTAGTACTGCTGCGGCCAAGTTTATTCGAGCATTTGCCCGTTCTTGGCCGCAGCAGTAGCCTGGCGCGCGCCCGAGTGTGACGGGCGCGCGCCGAAGCAGCGGAAGAGCGCCCTCCGATCAGGGCGCTCTCCCTACCGCTGCCGGGTCCGCCGGGTCCCCCGGAACCCCCTGCCGCTGTCCCGCGATCGCGGGACACCAGGGCTCCCTCGGGGAGCCCCTGGACGCGCGTGCAGGGGGCGCACGCTCCCGAAGACGCGTGACCACGCGTCTATGACGCGCGGCACGCCGAGGGGCGGCCACTAGCAAGCCGGGAAATCTCCCGGCTTGCGGTACCGACCACACTGCAATAAAGTGTGTCGGTACTGTATCTGAAGAGGTGATTATACAAGCGCTCCTCAAACTAAAACTAAGCAGCCAATGTGGACCTGACTTACTGTACTACAATCTAGGTTCCTATGACTTGGTGCCCCAGCCATTGCCAAACCAATTGCTAACATAGTCAACTCTATCCTGTCTGCAGGCCATATCCCTAAGACCTGGAAAACTGCCAGAGTTGTCCCAATCTTCAAAAGTGGGGACAAAAACACTGTCTCAAACTACAGGCCAATCTCACTTCTCCAAATTCTATCCAAAGTCATGGAAAAATGTGTCCACTCCCAATTAAGCGATTTCTATACCAAGAGAAATTTCCTTAGCCAATTCCAATCTGGGTTTCGTCCCAAACACTCCACCGTAACTACCCTGCTAAAAGTTTGCAATGAAATCCAGTGTGGAATGGAACGGGGACAACTCACTGGTGCAGTATTCCTAGATTTTGCAAAGGCTTTTGACACAGTTGATCATGCTATCCTGCTTAACAAACTCCAGAGCTCTGGAATAGGGAAGCATGCTTTAAACTGGTTTCAGTCCTACCTATCAGGAAGATCCCAACATGTGTCCATCTCAGGCTCTAACTCCAACCCCTTGGATATCACCTGTGGTGTCCCGCAAGGCTCTGTTCTGGGGCCCCTACTCTTCTCAGTGTTCATTAATGATCTTCCCACAGCTTGTAAGGAAGCCTCAATACACATGTATGCAGACGACACAATCATATATGCACACTGCCATAGCCTCTCTGACCTTCAACACATACTTCAGTCTGACTTTTTGAGACTCGTAAACTGGATTTCCCAAAACAAACTGTTTTTAAACACTGACAAGACTGTAACAATGGTGTTTGGGACCAAGACTAAATTTTTTAAAGCTTCCAGTGACTGAGCTCCTGATTAGAACCAACGCTAACACCACCCTAACCCCTGTCACCAGTTTTAAATACCTGGGCTTATGGTTTGACTCCCACTTAACATTCGGGATGCACATTGATACCCTGACAACCAAGACCTATGCCAAACTAGGGGTACTTTACAGGAACAAATCCTCCCTAAGTCTCCTGGTCAGAAAGCGTATCGCACAGCAGATGCTAATGCCAATTATTGACTATGGAGACATAGTATATGGCTCAGCACCTCAAACCCACCTTGGCAAACTTGACACCCTCTACAATTCAATTTGTCATTTTGTTCTCCAATGCAACTACAACACACATCACTGCGATATGCTCAAAGAACTAGATTGGTCATCACTAGAGTCTAGGCGCAAAGTTCACCTTTCCTGTCTTACCTTTAAATTCTTCATGGGCAAGATACCCAGCTATCTGAACAAGCTCCTCACCCCTACCACTTGCAGCACTTATCACCTGAGATCAGACTCCAAAAGACTGTTCATGGTCCCAAGGCTCAACAAAGTATCCGGACGTTCCTCCTTCTCCTACCATGCACCCCAAAACTGGAACAACCTACCAGAGACTCTCACATCCACAACCAGTTTAAGTTCTTTCAAATCTAAGGCTGTCACACATTTTAATCTGGTCTGTAACTGTTTCATAGGACCATAATATATATTTTCTTTAACTATGCATGCAATGTCTTGTATATAATGTATACCCTGTTCATTTATGTAACTGTATTTGTAACCATGTATTATTTGTTTTACTCTGTGCCCAGGACATACTTGAAAACGAGAGGTAACTCTCAATGTATTACTTCCTGGTAAAATATTTTTATAAATAAATAACTAACACTTTGTTAACTACCATCTACAAGCTGGAGAGTGAAGCTCTTTACCAACACAGAGTCCAGTACCTGTAGAAGCAGCAGCAGCAGCACCAGCAGCAGCAGCTGTAATCTCTCTCTGATGCTTGTCCAGAAAAGAGCTGGGGCTAGGTAGTTGCTTGAACTGCTTTTTTTTAAAGAAGCAGTCCAATCATTCATCCCCAGGTGAGGAGAAAGTGTACAAGCCTAGGAAGGTGCTAGGTCCTGAATACCTCCCTCCACCCACTTCACCTTTGGCTACATCACATATCTCCCCCCCCCCCCCTTTGCTCAAGCGTGGTCGGGTGAACAACTGTACAAAAGTTAGGCGTACACCCAGGATAATGCATCTGCATTCCCGTTTTGGAGCTGGTCCTACTGTATGTATGTAAAATTGAACATTTCAAGACTTAAGAACCAAGGAGTCACCCACCCGGGCATCCCTGTCTCTATTCTGGTGCATGTACTTTAGAGGGGCATGATCCATTAAAAGGGTAAACTTTCTTCCTAGCAAGTAGTATTTTAGGGACTGCATCGCCACCTGCTGCCCAGACGTGGTTAAGCTGCCAGATAGCCCTGCTCTCCTCACTCCTTCCGTTTCCAGCTGATCTGTTATTGGCTCTGTAGTCGGCATCCTCTGATCTCTTCCAACCTCCGCTCTCCTCCTACCTGCCCAAACCAGGAGGACATCAGCTCATTAATAATTGGCACTGTCCCTGCTAAACCGGGACATTTTGACAATTGTTTAGACAGCTCATTAAAAACCTGGACTGTCCCGGCTAAACTGGGACATCTGGTCACCATAGCAGTGGGTGTATTTTGGCTCCAACTATCTGTGAGAGGACAGCACCTATTCTTACATTGGACCTGGAATTCTTTGGTAAAGTTGGGAGTCACCAAGTTGTGCACACAATGCATCTCTAAACTTTTGGAAGGCTTGCGCTACTTTAGCATTACAGAATTGTTCCCTTTTGTAAAACAGACAGGCGTAGAGATGGTGGGAAAATGTGGTATGCCAACCCAAGGAAGGCTTTAACCTGTTTTTTATTAAGTGGTGTAGCCCCCTTTCCCTGTGCCTAAGGGAAACTACGCGGGCGACAACGCATACTGCTATACCTGTTGCTCACAGGAGGCCTAAGCCTCCGCCACTGGTAGCCTAGGGTGAGCTCTTCCTCCTACAGTGCAGTGCCTCAACCTATGAGGGATCCCAGCATTGGTGGGATAACCCCTAACAGGAACCAATACAGTAATGAATAATACACACACAGGTATATAACGGATCTTTTACTGTACACACAAAATAACATATACTAAACACATGCAACTATAGTACTCCTGTGCCCACAGTGTATACCCAATGACCCACACTTGATGAATCCCCCAAAGTACTGAGGGTGCAGTAGCACCAATAACCCTGGTGTACTTCCCAATGTCAGGCCCACCCAAGTGTGAGGTAGCGCTACCCCAGTGAATCGTTGGTGCACTTTATACAGTACCTGCCTGGGCACTCCTGTACCCAGGTGCAGCTTGATGAACCAAAGGCATCAGTCAGGTCCCACGACATTGGGCCTCCAACAATCCCCTCTCTCCTTATGCATCCTGATCCGCTATGTGATGCGAGCTCCAGATGTAGTTTCTCACCTAGTGTCTCTGTGGCCTTATTTCAGACCGCAGGGCAGCCCGTGGCCGTCCGGTCACCGATACAATAACACCTCTACGTGTAAAGGAGACGCGTCCCTATCTGGGGCCTTCCATGCACAATCAGCTGGTGGTTACTCAGGGCCTAGCTAGGGGAAGCACTGCACACTACCTGTCCCGTTGCTCCTTCTCTGTCAACTGACGCGCGTTCTGTTTGCACGCCAAACCTAATCCCTTTCTCCTGGCTCCTAGAGACCTATTGGCGGGGACTCCCCATGTGATAAGTCCTCCCCCTAAGGGCTCTGGGACATGTAGTCCCTACTGCACGGAGCCGTTTAAAATGGCCGCTGCACTCTGCCCCTTGCGCATGTGTGACGCATTACATTGCGCACGTGTGAACCTAAAATGGCTGCCCCCACCTCCCGGGTCCGTCGCGGAGCTCTGGCGGCTCCTATCGCCCCGACAGCTTCCCTCCCCGCACCGGAGGTAAGAGGGGTCTCAGCTACAGTGTCTTGGTTATTCCTTAATAGGCTTGAGCTTCGAGACCTGAGGCTTTATCAACCCTCTACTAACTGTATAGCCTACGTACATAGTCTCTTCAAAATCTATGGCACACTTACTGGGGTTTGCCATCAAACCTGCCTCCTCAATGAAATCTAGGACTGGCTGGAACTTCATAAGGTCTGAATCCCAGTCACTACTCTGGATGATAACATCGTCCAGATAACTTGTAGCATATTTTCTGTGAGGTTTAAAACTCGGTCCATTAACCTCTGGAAGGTTGCTGGAGCTCCATGCAGGTCGATTGGTAGGACCTTAGACTGAAAAAAGGCCATGCGGTGTGTAAAAGGCAGTTTTTTAAATTAACCTTCTCTTTTAGTGGAATCTGCCAATAACCCTTGGTTAAGTCAAGGGTGTTTAAATACTGAGTGTCCCCTGATCTGTCTATCCATTCATCAAGCCGGGGCATGGGGTAGGTATCAAATTTAGAAACAGCATTAAGCTTCCTGAAGTTATTACAGAACCTAATTGAGCCATCTGGCTAAGGAACCAACACAATGGAACTAGACCAGTTACTGAATATCACGCAAAGGTCAAGCATTTTCTTTAGCTCTTTAACTGCCTGTCATCTAGCCTCGGGTAAATGATAGGGCTTAATATTAACAACCTTTCAGACTCTGTTGTTATTTTATGCTCAATAACCGAGGTTCTTCCGGTTATGTTAGTAGAAACTCAGACATTGCCCATAACTAACCAGTTCACCTCTAGTATTCAGGGAGATGACAATGTATCTGCAATTTTTACATGTAGATTGATGGTGAAATATAAAATGGTGAAGTGGAAGAAAAACGGTAATTGTGCGGTCTCACCATTTCTTAGTGTCTTTAGCCAGTAATTTTTCAAGATTGATAAATTCATTATTGATTAAGCCAGTATCATCAATTACTGGCGGTTCCTCGGCTTCAATTAGTGCTGTTAGGTTTAGGTGTCTAGCTAGCCATGGACATCTTTGATCTAGGTTTTCTTTCTAACCAATAGGAAGACGACACTGACTATTTTACGTGTAGGTAGAGTAGGTAGTATTACACTCCTGACGAAGCTAGAACAGTACTAGTGAAACGAGAAAGGTGAAGGAAGGAGAAAGAAAAAACAACAGGACCCGGAAACTTGTGGCATCGGAGCACCGTGGTAAGCAGAACGTCACACCCAGCGGCCGCTTTTTGGGAGACACAAGGCGAATCCACAGAGCAATGACGCACACCGGGACCCACTGCTGGAGGACAAGGGACTGTCAAATCAAGTAAAGATACCATTATGTGTCTGTAGGGCACAAACAAATGTGAGTGCCCATTAAGGGGATATTTATTGCTATGTGTATTTTAAAAAAAAATCACTGCATTATCTATCCTCTATGTTTCTCTCCAGCCTAAAGACTCTACTTTACCTACCACATTTGCAAGAGTGTATTCACTGATAGTAATTAGTGATTACAATTAAACTGTGCTAACCCATAGTGGTCTGTTAACAGCTATTAATCTACTCCCTCACTTCTATGCATTTGTGCCTTTGGAGGAAATGTGGTTGTTCCTTTTCTGAGGTTGAGTGATTATAGCAGCTGTTTTGAATATTCTTATGTTTCTTATGATTACTCTATTTGATTTTATCTGAGTATATTATTTTACTGCTGTGTGACTATCCCATCACTAGGTGGTGCTACTGTACTGATAAATTCTGTGTTTGGGGACCGCCAATTAGTCTAGTTTTTCTCCAAGTCTATCACCCTCTCTATCCACCTTTAATACCCACCTTAAAACACACCTGCTTAACGAAGCATATGAGTAGCTCCGTGGCTGATACTATAGACCTCATACATAAATCTTGGCCCCTTGCAGACTCACTTACCAGAATGCCCTTCTGTCTCTGTACGTACTTCCTACCAACCAATTAGATTGTAAGCTCTTCGGAGCAGGGACTCCTTTTCCTAAATTTAACTTTTATGTCTGAAGCACGTAATCCCATGGTCTGTTATTTGTATTATTTGTTATTTATATGATTGTCACGTGTTACTGCTGTGAAGCGCTATGTACATTAATGGCGCTATATAAATAAAGGCATACTGCACATACATACATACATATGTAGCCCTGTTTCCCCCACCCCTAAGTGAGATCAGGGGGGTGGCTGTAAATAGCTACTGGTGCTGCCCTTTACCTGTTGGTTCACAGGAGCCTAAGCCTCCGCCGCTGGGAGCCTGGGGTGAATTACTCTTACCACTTACTATATGGTGCAGTGCCTCCACTTGTGAGAGATCCCAGCAGAGTGGGAGCAGCCCCTCACAGGACACTCTTACAAAGAATACATAGAAATGGCTTTACTGGTAGCATAACTATGTGTAACACATCACATAACACTCTATATGGATCACTAATAATACAACTATGCATTCAGACCTCGCAGGGCTGTATCCCCACTTGTGCCCAATACTGTGTATCTCACACAGAGTCCCCAAGAGTCCCACAATACCCCAAGGGTGTGACTGGTCTTAAAGTTGGTGCACTTGATGACTGTACCTGCCCGGGGCTACTGCATCCAGGTACAGCAGAACAACAGAAGAGGACCCGTCTGTGTCCAGAGCCGAAGTCTCCGCGATGGCGTCCTCTTTATCAACAGAATGATCTCACCATACAGATAGTCCCTTTATCTGTAGTGAGACAGGTCTGGTCCCAGACCTTACTTGCCATGCCACGTCACACACAGCTGTGTCCCTGACTATCCTGGCCTGCTAAGGGGATCCGTTCACTATCTAGGGCATGTCCCTGTAGCAGCCACAAACTATCAATGACCGGGGCCTATCTGGGGCCTAGGGGGGTCTCTGGCCTAGTGCAGGGGCCACTTTCTCCCTGCACCTACACACCCTCCCCTATCTGTGTCCCAGCTCCTACTCACTTCCTGACTCAGCTCATAACAATGTATCTCTCTGGGAATCCTGTAGCCCTATTGGCTCCCTGGCATCAGGTGAGCTACCTGCCTCTAAGCACTCTGGGGACTGTAGTCCTTTGCAGAGCTCTTTAACATTGTGGCCGCGTGCGCGATCTGCACTGCGCCTGCGTGAGTGTGTAATGGTCGCCGCTACTCCAACCACCTCCTGCGCATGCCCGAACATTGCGCCAACCACAACATGGCCACCGGATCGCCTCTGCGCATGCGCGACCCTGCACGCATGGCAGACACATTAAACATGGCGGCATAATGCCGAAGTTGCCGCTGGGAGCCCCCGACGACACGCTCGCCCCCACACAGCCCCCGCAAAACTGGAGGTAAGGGAGAAGAGAATCAGGAGTCAGGGGAACCAGAGGGACCCTGGCTACACATACAAAAGAGGAAGTGGATATGACTTTTTAAATGGGTGCTGTAGCAACCAAAGGATGATCAGTACATTAACAAAATCATTAAAAATGGCATTAGAAAGTGTCTCCCTCACAAGGTTTGAGACGCTTTGTCTAGAAGGAGGGCCAAAAAATGCTGATCTCTCATCTATTCCCACACTTTGCCTTCCCAGAGCCTGACCACCGTAGTGTACTAAAATACATGGCAAAATGGGAGTCAGAGTTAAGTGAAACTTTGGTGGATGACTGGGTGGGAATATTCGAGGCTAAAGCGACATGCTCAATAAATGCCTCTATTAAAGAAAATACTTATAAAATGTTGTTAAGATGGTATACATCACCATTATCAATTTCCAGGTTCTGCCCGGGTTATCCCCCGACATGCCCCAAGGGCTGTGGGGAGAATGCATCGTTCTTGCACATGTGGTGGTCCTGCCCAAGACTCCGGGGTCTCTGGAAGAGTGTGGCTTCATGGTCTAGGGCTCTAGGCGGATCTTGGGCACGACCATCAGGCCAGATCTATGGGCCTGTCTACTCAATAGGCCTGTGGGGAGTTTGTCTAGAGTAGAGAATGAGTTGCTCACTCATATTTATACAGCCACAAGATGTGAGATGGCCTTTTTATGGGGACAAAAAAAAGAGAATACCGTCCATCTCAAAAATCAAACAGAGAATCTGGTTTACTTGAGAAATGGAGAAGATGACGGGTTTTCTTAAAGATGTGTGCGCAAAATTCCAGTGGGTCTGGTAACCTTGGCTAAATCATATACTTGAAGTCCAAGAGAATCAGGGAGCGCAAAGACCATGAAAAATAGAAAACATATACAACATAGTGCAATATGTCTGAAACAGGTTGAAACATCACAACTTCATTCATCCAGTGGATCTTATACTCACAGATTAATCTGTGTTAAGGTGTGTGTAAAGGTATCTTTATGCTGCAACGGTCTCCCATATAGAAGCTGCCTCCGCATATGACTTATGGGTATCTTCACCGCTTGCATAAATTCAAAAAAGAAGAACAGACATAGTGTAGACTGCATCCATAACATTTATATGCAGTAAAATGGAACGAAATACACTCACATGGTTTCCAAATAACAATAGCGATTTGATCATAAGATCTGCGCCCCCAGTACTTCTAACCAATAGCCTAGACAGGAGCGGTATTTAAAAAATCGAACTTTATCAATTCAACACTCCCGATGAAACATCGGATGAGGAGAAACGCGTAGAGTGTTGCAGCAGACTGAATTCTTCGCCGAATCTAAGAGGGAGGCTCTACACATTGACAGCTGTCCGTCCCGAGTCATCGCGAGAGTTCCTGCTCGGGGAACCAACCCGGAAGTGCGGGAGACGGGAGACGTGACCGCTCTGTGTATCGAGCTGAAAGACAGCTCAGGTACCTCTACTGTGGGCGCAGATCTTATGATCAAATCGCTATTGTTATTTGGAAACCATGTGAGTGTATTTCCTACCATTTTACTGCATATAAATGTTATGGGTGCAGTCCACAGTGTCTGCAGTGTCTGTTCTTTTTTATAAATTATGCAAGCGGTGAAGATACCCATAAGTCCTATACGGAGGCAGCTTCTATATGGGAGACCATTGCAGCATAAAGATACCTTTACACACACCTTAACACAGATTAATCTGTGAGTATAAATTCCACTGGATGAATGAAGTTTTGATGTTTCAACCTCAGTTTCAGACATATTGCACTATGTTGTATATGTTTTCTATTTTTCGTGGTCTTTGCGCTCCCTGATTCTCTTGGACTTCGAAACCACGTGGATTAAAGAAAGTAATCCCTATCTAGGGTTGAGCAGCATCAGGCCAAGTTGTTTGTATATATTTTATCTCATTTGCACAAAATCACTTTGTTTGTATAACCACAAAGTATCACAAGATTTATTTAAATCACTTTCAACACAGTATTCACTTTAGTTATTTTAATTATCCTCACTTATAGGATCACTGTTTAGATTTAAGCGCAATTGGATAACATCCATTTTTTCACTGTCATATACAGTAGGCAGTTCTACACTGACCGTAAACACAATCATGCTTTAACTGAAAACTGGGAAGTGTTGTTATTTTGTTGTCAAAGCTAACCGATCTGTAATTTCTCTCGGCACATTCGTTAATATGCAAATTCAACAGACTCCTGGTCCTTCCTCCCTGTCGCCACCCACCATCCTTTTTCTTTTGTATCCCCAATCCCTTCCCTCAAAAGTGTTAGGCTACGCTTATAGTGCCAGCGATGGCGACGTCAGGCTGCGGTCGCTTGAAAAAACAAATTGAGATTACTTCCAGCGATCGCGACCAAGCCGTTGTGTCGCGCTTACTATAAGCGCATGTGACGGCGGCAATGCATTTGTTTTGACGCGGCGTCGCTGTCGCCATCGTCGGCACTATAACCGCAGCCTATGTTTGAAAATGTCAATAAAAAGTATGTTGGGGGAAAAAAGGGCATTATGAGTTAAAAAATATATGCAGACTGTATTACAGTATCTAATACTACAGAACTGATGTATTTAAAAATAAAAAAAAACACATAGGATTTTTCATTTTTGCCGATTTAAATAACATAGTGATCAAGTGTAGAAAGTGCAGGAATTAAGCTGACCAGAACCTACTGTACTTGTAAGTTTTATTTCACATTGTATTTTGAATTCCTTTGTGGAATGACCCCTTGAGGCTTGGGTGTGTTGACATCCACATTAGTAATTGATTATTGCTAATGGGCAAGCATTCCTGTCTGTCAATGATAATATACAAACTATTGCTTGAGGCTTACATTTTGTTATTTACCTTACAATCTCTCTACATTAGAAATATTGCTAAACATGATAGCGTTACTTTGAGAGAATGATGCAACTTTTAGCGTAATGTAATACATGTGCATAGTTAATAGCCAGCACAAGTCTCAATTAACACAGCATATATGTGAGGTTAATTTATGTTTTTTTTTTCTTATTTACTTATTGATATACTTGGACTGTCTGTTAATGATAATTGACACACAAAGCCTAGTGTGTCAAATAGAGTGACACTACAGCATATAACATGTACAGTAGGCTACTGTCTCTTCAGGTAAGAAAAACAAATCAGGGTACTGCGGATTTTTCAAAAGAAATTTATAGGCCAACAGGTAAATTGATGTTTTGACTGCTATACAGTAGAAGCCCACTGAAGCAGTCATCACAAGCCTACAACTACCGCAAGCTAAAAGCTTTCTCTGGAGTACGACCTATGCCATTGGGAGAGGAAGAGTTTGAGGAGTGGAGAGACCATGTGGTACAAGTGCTGCCAGAATGGTCATGCTCTGATGCATTCAAGAGGCAGCAGATCATGGAATGTCTGCGGCCCCCGGCTGCCAATATAGTTCGGTTGTACGGTGAGTGTCATGCGGAGGCCGACACCCAACCCCGGATCGTGGCCTTAACTTTAAGATGCACTAACGACGATGCCATTGCCTTACTGGCCCAGTTCCACGCCCTCAACAAGATGAGGGGAAAGATTTACAAGCATTCCTTCAATGGCTTCAATTGGCACTATGGACCCTGATCTCCAAAATCATCCGAGTGTCCAACCTAGATGACTTTCGAACTAAACATTTCTGCGGGGAGCGTTGCCCACACACCCGATCGCCATTAGGATTAGCTGTGCCATTTCTACGGAGAGTCCTCCTAACTTAGAAGACCTAATGAATCGAGTACAAGATCAGGAGGTTATCATGTGGTTCCATACCTCCATAAAGGCTCGAGACCCCAAGCCACAAGCAGACACGGCTATTTTATTATTTATTTATAAAATATTTTACCAGGAAGTAATACATTGAGAGTTACCTCTCGTTTTCAAGTATGTCCTGGGCACAGAGTAAAACAAAATAATACATGGTTACAAATACAGTTACATAAATGAAAAAGGTATACATTATATACAAGACATTGCATGCACAGTTAAAGAAAATATATATTATGAGCGTATGAAACAGTTACAGACCAGATTAAAGTGTGAGACAGCCTTAGATTTGAAAGAACTTAAGCTGGTGGTGGATATGAGAGTGTCTGGTACAGTAGGTTGTTCCAGTTTTGGGGTGCACGGAAGGAGAAGGAGGAACGTCCGAATACTTTGTTGAGTCTTGGGACCATGAATAGTCTTTTGGAGTCTGATCTCAGGTGATAGGTACTGCATGTGATAGGGGTGAGGAGCTTGTTCAGGTAGCTGGGTAGCTTGCCCAGAAAGTATTTGAGGGTGAGACAGGAAAGGTGAACTTTGCGCCTAGACTCTAGAGATTACCAATCTAGTTCTTTGAGCATTTCGCAGTGATGTGTGTTGTAGTTGCATTGGAGAACAAAATGACAAATTGAATTGTAGAGGGTGTCAACTTTGCTAAGGTGGGTTTGAGGAGCCGAGCCATATACTATGTCTCCATAGTCAATAATTGGCATTAGCATCTGCTGTGCAATACGCTTTCTGACCAGGAGACTTAGGGAGGATTTGTTCCTGTAAAGTACCCCTAGTTTGGCATAGGTCTTGGTTGTCAGGGTATCAATGTGCATCCCGAATGTTAAGTGGGAGTCAAACCATAAGCCCAGGTATTTAAAACTAGTGACAGGTGTTAGGGTGGTGTTAGCGTTGGTTCTAATCAGGAGCTCAGTCACTGGAAGCTTTACAAATTTAGTCTTGGTCCCAAATACCATTGTTACAGTCTTGTCAGTGTTTAAAAACAGTTTGTTTTGTGAAATCCAGTTTTCGAGTCTCAAAAAGTCAGACTGAAGTATGTGTTGAAGGTCAGAGAGGCTAGCCCTGCCAAGGGAGCCATTGCCGGGAAAGACCCATCGGCAGTAAGTGATCTGGAGCCTCCTGACAGCCCCCAGAACACCCGCTCGGGCGTCCCAAAGCCTGGCCCCTCTTCTCAGTCCATGACCCAAACCACTGCTATGAGTGTGGGGAAGAGGGTTATATGAGGAGGGTCTGCCCTCGAAAGGTAATTATCAATTCAGTGGCCCTGACTTTTGCCACCCACCCAAATGTTCAGTTGCCGGTGACGAGAAGAGTACGGCCCCTTCCAGCCCCAAAAAGGAGCCACAAGCTGACCTCTCCAGTCAAATTGGCCCCACATGACTGGTCTGGTTGCTAATTGAAGGAATCTACGCTTTGGCCCTATTGGACACTGGGTCTCAGGTGACCATTATCTATCAATCCTTCTATGACTTTTATCCGCGGCATATACCGTTGAAGTTGGCTGAGACCATGGCCCTATGGGGCCTCAGTAGCCAGCGTTACCCGATTGATGGGGTGATCAAGGTGTGGATGGACATACTCCAACTCAACACTAACCTGATCTACCCCATGGAAGTGGAAGCACTGATATGTCCTGAACCTAAAGAACACCCAAGTGCACCCATCATTCTGGGAACCAACGCCGATGTGGTGTGATCGTTGATTCGGGCATTTCTCAAAGAAGCGGGAGAGATGTTCTTGTCCTCCATGAGGATTCAACCGGCGTTAATGGAAGAATGCCACCGAATCTCGGCCCAGGAATGATGCGGGCAGTTCTTCAATCTGGAAAGTGGGGTTACCGAGATTCTACCAGAGGGAGAACGGCATGTGATGGCTCAGGCCACTAACCCTCTTGATGATGGAAGTGACTGGTACTTGTCATTGGAGTCAACACCGAAGAAGATGAGAAGAGAGGATGGAAGGTAGTGCCGGATGTAAAAGAGTGGAAGTCTACATTTCCTTGCCGGTTTGTCGTGTCTATCCAGAACATCTCCCGGTACCCTATACAGCTGGATTTCAATCAAGAGCTGGGTAAAATATACCCAGTGATGGACGTGAAACCTTTGGCTCGTGTGAATGCGGCCTCTGTGCAAGAGACCAACCCTGTGCTACAGTTCGACTTTTGAGATTCATCCATACCGCCCGAATGGAAAAAACACCTCCATGCTAGGCTGATGGAGCGGAAAGAAGTGTTCTCTACCAGTGAGATAGATGTGTGTTGCACCAATAGTGCACAGCACACCATCTGGCTGAGTGATGCTACACCCTTCCGGGAAGGATCCCGGCGAATAGCTCCCAGGGACGTGAAGGATGTCTGGGCTGTCTTGAAGGATATGGAGGGTGCTGGCATCATAACAGAGTCCCGCAGTCCCTATGCATCCCCCATTGTGGTGGTACGGAAGAAGAATGGCTCTGTGCGGTTATGTGTGGACTACTACACCCTCAGCCGGCAGACCATCCCAGATCAATACACCCTACCCCGGATTGAAGACATTCTGGGTGCATTGTCTGGCAGCCAGTGGTTCAGAGTGCTGGACCTGTGGTCCAGGTAGTATCAGGTGCCCATGAGTCCTGAAGACCAGGAGAAGACTGCATTTATCTGCCCGTTAGGGTTCTACCAGTTCACTCGGATGCCCCAAGGCATCAGTAGAGCCCCTGCCACATTCTAAAGGTTGATGGAGAAGACCATCGGGGGTATGAACCCCAGAGAGTGCCTGGTCAATCTGGACAATATTATTGTCTTTGGTCGAACCCTGGTGGAACATGAGGAGTGTCTTCTGAAGGTCTTGGACTCATTGCAGAAGGAAGGCCTGAAGTTGTCCTTGGACAAGTGCAAATTCTGCTGGACTTCTGTTACCTATGTGGGCCATATTGTATTCGCTGATGGGGTGGCAACTGACCCCACCAAGGTCGAAACGGTGGTGAACTGGTCTCGCCCCCAGAACGTAGTGGAGCTCTGATCCTTCTTAGGGTTCTGTGGGTACTATCAGAGATTCGTTGAAGGATATGCTTGTATCTCCAAAGCCCTGAACAATCTATTGAAGATCTACCCTGAGGAGCCCCGGCAGAAAGCCATGAATCCCAGAATCCCATTTGGTGAAAAATGGACACCAGATTGCGAGTAGGCTTTCGTGCAGTTGTCTGCCTCCTACCTTTTGGCTCTAAACTCCTTGAACATCTTGCATTCTCTCGCTTGCTCCATTTTCTCAACACCTATTCTCTCCTAGACCCTCTACAATCTGGCGTCCGCACTGCTCCACTGAAACAGCCCTCACTAAAATAACTAATGACCTCCATGCTGCTAAAGACAGAGGTCATTACACTCTGCTCATATTACTCGACCTCTCTGCAGTATTTAATACTGTGGACCACCCTCTTCTCCTTCACATTCTCAATACTCTTGGTATTCGTAACAAAGCTCTATCCTGGATCTCCTCTTACCTCTCCCATCGTACTTTGTGTCTCTTTAGCCAACACCTCCTCCTCATCTATCGATCTCTCTGTGGGTGTACCCCAGGGCTCTGTCCTGGAACCTCTTCTCTTTTCTCTTTACATACTCTCGCTAGGTGACCTAATCACTCGCTTTGGTTCAAATATCACCTCTATGCTGATGACACACAAATTTACTTTTCAACCCCTGACCTTACATATGTTGTACAGACTAGAGTTTCTGAATGTTTCTCTGCTATATCATCCTGGATGGCCCTTCGCTGATTTAAACTTAACATGGCACAAACAGAGCTCCTAATACTTCTTCCCAAACCTGGCCCTGCTACCGCCTTCCACATTACTGTTGGAAGTTCTATCATTTACCTAGTAGCCCAAGCACGCTGCAAAGGGGTCACACTCTACTCCTCTCTCACATTCTCCTCTCACATTCAAAATGTAGCTAAATCCTGTAGTTTTTTCCTCCGCAATATTACAAAGAAATGTCCTTTCCTCTGTTGCTCAACTGCAATAACTCTGACACAGAACCTCATTCTCTCCCGTCTCAACTACTGTAACCTGCTAATAAGAGGGGTTACACATGTAAAAAATATGGTAAAGCCGTTAATCAATTTATAAACAGAAGAAACATTTTAATCTGATTCTCTTTCTTGATACATCGTCCCCCTGTATGTGACTTCCCATACAAATCTCGTATTGAAACCCAATCGGCAGTATCGCAATTTAATGAATAAATTGTTTTGTTGCGCTCTGTAGTTAAAATAATTCAAGTTATGAAACAAAAAGTATTTTTTAAAAGGGGGTTTTACTAAATTATGAAGGTAATGATAATAGCTTTTATTTATGTTTCAAAATAAATGTTTCTATTTAGTGTGCCCAGTTATCACATTGTAAACAAATGCACAAATATTTGAAGCCCAAACTAGTAAGCCGTCTTGGCAAATGCACTGTACAAGAAAATTGATCACTTGCTAAAAAAAACTGTTGTCACCTATTTAATTTAATTTTCTTTTCTTGGAATACTAGACATGTAGAGATATTTCGGGGCCTATGTACTAAGTGTAACACGGTATGTCTTTTTGCCTATCTTTCCCCGCCCTGTTATGTAAGTCCCTGCTAGCTACAGGCAGTAACAGGTTAATTCTGTGGGTTTGTGACCCCCCTCATGCCCCTCTTATGAGTGACAGAAGTAAGGTGGTGATTCATGGCCTGTGTAAGCCTATCTGGTATAGGTATAGACCATGAGCCCATCCCTTCTTGTTCCTCCTAGGAGGGAATGTAAATTAAGTTCAGTCCTATTCCTGCTCTGGAGGAGAGAGGAAGCAGAGAGCTGTGAGTCTCTCCCATAGCAGGATGAGCATGCTCACCCTCAGCCTTGTGGCTGAGGGAACATCTGACCAAGGAAGATTACCCCATACTATCTGGGTCAAGCACCATCTAGAGGTTCGAACCCTCTGAACCCTTGCACCACTGTAATACCATCATGCAGTGACTGCTAACAATAAAGCACTTTGTTAATTATACACCTGGTTACGTGCGCCACGTTCCACCTCTCACGGACTGATGGGCTTGCGGGATTGGATGATCCTGGAGCACAGTGCATCATGGGTATGTTTTGACTTTTTGTCACAAATTATTCTTGTGCAAGGTTGTGTATAAATAGTTTGTGTGTATTTAGTATCAGGTAACTCCTTGATAAAGTGCCTCGCGGCACGAAACGCGTAGGATGGTTGTACTCTCTACCGTTTTTTAATGCAGCTTGAATAAACCAAATCTTTTATTGCCACACGACCTGTTTCTTACCGCTGTGCACCACACACAACATTTTTCCGATACTCTTGGACTACAGACGCGGTTGCACGCCTGAGGACCTACAGGGGAACAACAGTGAGTACCTTTATTTCTATGGAACTCCTTAGGAGAGAAGAATTGATGACACCCTCACCAGATGTATCCAGGGATTTATGTATCTACATATATGACATTGGAATCTGAGAATTGCGTCTTAGCCTTTATATTTCCCCTGTATGGTTACCTCTATACACATGAAGTGATAATAAGGGACCAAGCATTTGAGCTCCTACAGGAACCTATAATTATACACCAGCCTGGATTGAGTCAGTGCATGTGGTGTATGGAAGATGTGCTTCAGAGAGAACTGTCTCTGTACTACCAGGGACTCCTGAAGCTGGAGGCGCTGGACACCAAAGGAAAGAACTACAGATGACATCAAAAGCCTGTCCTGATCTCCATATCATCGCAGATCAGATCAGCTCTCCTGAACCTACAGCTATGTCTCAGCACCACACGGTAGTCACATAGTAAATCTCCCAGAGGGGGAAACAGTGCTACATAAGTATCACATATGCCAAAATTGGTGCACTGAAATGTTCTTTTAAATTGTGCTTGTATGAGCCTATAATACTAAATATTTTCATTTAAATTGTATCAAACGCAATGCATCAAAATGAATTTAAAACAACAAACTATATGTTATACGTATGAAATCACATAACGGTCTTCTTTCGTAATGTACATTTTATGAAGGTTGGTACTACTTTTAGCACTACAATATTAATGTACTAAAAAATACAAATGTGAGCTTACAGTATATAGGCCCCTACATGTTCCTGGAGTTAAAATATTGTAAATACTATCACAAATGAAGGCAGCTTCCTTCCATTGTTATTTTCAGTTGTATGCAGTTTGGTCTCAAGGAGAATTATTTTCCCCTGGTGGTACTAGGTGAGTATGATCAGCAATGGAGAGTAATGCATTCTTGGTCCCTCTGACAGGAAATTGGGCTAAATTAAGAAAAATGTGTAAATATGAATTATTGAATGAAAACAGTTATTAGTGCTGTTTGCTATATGGCATAATTACTTGTGTAATGGTTTGGTATCACATTTATTTACACAGAAATACACACACGTGTGTGTGTGTGTGTGTGTGTGTGTGTGTGTGTGTGTGTGTGTGTGTGTGTGTGTGTGTGTGTGTGTGTGTGTGTGTGTGTGTGTAACCCTTCCTGCCTGGCTTCTAAGGAGATTACATCAGTGTACTGTGTTTGGCAATCAATATGGGTTACCTTGACTTAGGGTGCTGGATTCAGATGGCTGGGCGATGAGGTAGCAAGGATGGAAAATAATGGGCGCCAGGAACTTTCGTTGTGGGCGCCAGGAACTTTCGTTGTGGGCGCCAGGAACTTTCGTTGTACAACAGTCTTTTATTTGTGTCCCCAGGCACAGGGACCACTCCCACGCACATGACATAGTTATGCTAGTTTTATAACAGACCTACATAAATACGGTGCTTCCATTAGTGCCCACTCTTAACACTCAAATGGAGATGCGCTGACTTAGTTGCTTTACATGTGTGGGACCCGGCCCCTCTTTGTTGCTTCGGGATCATTGGTATTACCCCGGTTACATTAGGCCTATACGGGAATCCGGGATGGTCCTTTAAAAGTTACCACAATACCTTTGGCCTGTTTGGGAACTGCTACTTCCATACAGACAGAGAGGAATATTAATGTGGATCCGCAGTGAAAGCCGGTCCGCTGACAACCGGAAGCCCTGTTTCCTGAGGCCCTCAATGGCGTGCTGTTTTCCTATCTTTTAGATATGTTTGACTCCATTAGCCTTCTTCTAGCATCCTAACTTAGAGGGGCACTGTCCCTATCTACAACATAATAAAACAGGGGCGCCTGGTCTGTGCTATTACTTAATGAACATCCCTATCTACTCTCCTCAAGGCTCCTCTCCTCTTGTCCTCCGGGAACCTGATTGATAGACCCTTCCCTCTATCTTTTATATCCCTTCTGATATCAATATCCCCATGTAAACACACGATGGGGCCCAGTACACACTATTCCGCTATTACAGTAAATACTCACAGCAACTGGTAACTCCATTGAGGGGGGGGGGGGGTCACACACACACACACTACTGTATATCATTGATCTTTTCAAGTGCTTGTTAATTACCTTTCTAGGTAGTGATAGGGAAGTTGAAACCAATTAATTGTTGCATATGGCTCTTTTAATAGACTTACATTTTACATCAGTTTGTGTTAATATGGAACCCACATATAATTGCATGCATTTCAACTAAATCTGTGTTTAATTACAACAAATAATGCTAGGGGGGAAAACGTATCTAGTTCAATCTAAACACAATATTCATGGTATATTGCTGTTCAGAATTATAATCCCTCAATAAATTATGTTTTTCTCATTCATGACATTAGGAATAATTCAAAATCATTTGCTTACCAGGAAATGGCGATAGAATACCAATGCTTATTTAGTAATTGCCTTATCAGAGCATGACCTTAAATAGTGCATCACTGATTGGCAGCTTCCATTTGCAGGAGATTTGCGATCATACTATTTATTGGCTTTGTTTAGAAACAAAGAGAGGCACACATTTTAATGATACAGTTGAATGTCTAAGGAAACACGTGCTGTAAATTGTGCATTACAAAAAGTCTGCAGACATGCTCTTTCTTTAATCTTGATGTGGTACAATATTCCTAAAAGGTGCGGATTTTCTTGTAGAAATGTACAAATGTGAAATACTGTACAGAACTCAGAAAGATGATATCCATGAGTCTTTTCCAGCTGGTTCAGTGACGTTACCATTAAGAATTGGCTTGCTTTCCTTCAGCTACAATATTTCTCAAAGCCAGTGGAAAATGATCATCATCTGACAAGCTTTCCGCCTAGGATTAAACCAGGACATTTGTGTATTATATTTATAGCCTGGGTCCCCTTGTTCCCCCTTCTGTCCCCTTACCGGTGCGGCTATGGCTGGCAGCGGAGGTTGAGGCAGAGGTCAGTGGTGTGTGTGGGAGTCTGCTGGAGCGATGCGGGCAGGTAGTGTGGCGAGCGGGTTGCCGGAGGTTCGCGGCAGCTCCTGTTGCAGGTCGCCGCCATATTGTTATGCACGCGCATGCACAGTGCGAGTTGCGTGTGCACCCTGTTCCCAGAGTGCGGTGGCCATTAGAGAGCCTTGCGCATGCGCATTAGACAGCTTGTGCATCGGCCATTTCATGAGGAGCGGCGCAGGGTGACTACAATCCCCAGCGCTAGTCAGATGTGGCACTACAGCCAATAGGGCTCCAGGATTCCCTCTGAGGAAGATAAAGACATTTGGCGCGCTTCAGAGACCACGCCAGTCAGAGCTGGGACACAGAAGGGTGAGGGTGTGTGTGCAGGGTGTCAGTGGCCCCTGCACTAGGCCAGAGACCCCTTTATAGTCTCCAACTAGGCCCCGACTCCCCCATTAGCTTGTGGCTGCTACAGGGACAGGCCCAATAGATAGGGATACTGCCTCTGTAGTTGCAAAGTGTCAGGGACACAGTAAGACGCCGCACAGTATCTGCGGCCTGTGGTCTGGGACCAAACTACCACCACAGTTAGAGACTCTCTTCAAGGTGGGACAATCCAGCTGCATACCACCCCACGTGGAGGCGGACGCCTTCGCTGACAGTGACGGCGTGGGACAGACAGGGTCCCTTTCTTCAGTCAGCAGGTAACATGTGCTGGAGCACCTGGCATATACCTCAACAAGTGCACCAACTCAACACACATTTCCTGTGGGTAGCGCTACCGCACACTTGGGATGGGATTGCTCCTGTGGACACCAGGGTGGTTGGGTGCCCTCAGTACTTTGGAGGAAACCCCACCAGGAGGTGCACAAGATAGTTGGGGGCACTGTGTGGTTACGGCCGTGCGAGGCATACATTGTATATTTCCTGGAACCAGGGTCACGAATGATGTGTGAATGATTCCAGTAAGCTCAACTCATGTCCTCCCTCTTCCAAAGCATGACAAGTCCTTAATGTCTTTCTTAATTTTATTGCTGGATTAGAAAACACAGGAACTTGTGGGTGTAGTGTAGGCAGAGAGTGCTTCTCTATGTGGGATGCTTCTATGAGGTAGGACTATGGTAAGAGAGAAAGGCCTTACCAGGGGTGGATGCAGACAGGTCTGTACTCACTGTAATCTAGGGTGGAAAAGAAAGTGAGGGGCAGGGGTCACACTAAAGGTTGAGTGGGACTGCACTAACTGTCAGCAAAGGACAGGGGAGAACATGGGAAAGTCCATTAACTGGGAGGACTGGAGAAGCTGCAGTAGCAGTTCACTGATTATGTGCTCAGAGGCAAAAAATGCAACATTGTTGCATGTTACACAGGCACAGTGTGTGTATGTGGAGCCAATGCCTGCAGCTGAACTTAAGGAGCTGACAAGCAGAAGGGGGGTCGGGCAGGAATGTGATTCTTGTTCCATGACACTCCCCGTCTGGTATCTGGAGATACCACTATATAACTGGAATATGTGGAACATATGTGCAATGCATAACAAAGATAACATCACATTCTCAAACAATGCAAGAGTCCATGTCCACATAGCGATGTGACACCGGCCGGTATCACTGGTATCAAGGTCCCTTGGCCAAGGTTCTTTGGCAAAGGATGCAGGGTGGATGCACAGCTCCAGGTTTGCTGGTTGCACCACAATGTCTTTGTATAAAAGTCTCTGGCACTGTTTCCTTTTAGCCTTGTGAGGGAACAGTCCTTTTGTCTCTGTAGTTTCACCCACAGAGTGTATCCCCTTGTAGGTATACCAGCCGTGGTAACCTGTCGCTCTATCACCTGGCGTTTGGCAGAAGGAGAGGGCTTTTGGCTCCTTGTGGGAGCGGATTACTGTCCCTGGAAAACTGGTTGTCGAATGTAATCCAATAAAGGGGGCGTCGTTCAGGGAGACTCCCTGAAGCTGAGCGCTGGGGTTGAACATTACCCGGATTTGATCGGGTTCCTGAGGGTGGTAGGCCCCAGGTGATTGGAGGTACCGATATTCTTTGCCTTCCTCCATTAGAGGTGCTGGCTTTGCGTGGCCGGTAAAGAATATCTTCTGGATGAAGACCACAAAGTTGTTTTTGGTCTCTGGTTCCCTTTGTGGGCCGCAGAGGTGCGAGGTGAACCTAGAGATGGCATGTTCTCCATTGTTTGAGAAGTGCCTCCTTGGTGAACGGGATGGTAGCGGAGTCACCCGACTGCTTAGTCCGTCTTTAGAGGGCTCCTTGACAGTTAACCTCGGGAATCCCCTATCTTCCCTCGAGGGTGTTTGTTTGTCATCGTTCCTTGTTGTCTGGAACGCTGTGCACTGTAGTTCATCGGTACATTTCTCTTGCACGAGAACATCTCCGCGTAGTCTGGTGAAACGCTTTTGTGTTTCTTTGTTGACTGCCATCGGGAGGTTGTTTTCTCCCTGGACATGACGAAGAACAGTCTCTTTTGTCCTTGTAAATCCTTTTGGGAAATGTCTCTGCAACTGTCCCCTTTTACGTGTTTGAACGAACAGTCCTTTTGACACTGTGGCTTCGCCTGTGGGGCGCAATCTTTTGCGGCTATGCCAGCCGTGGCAATTGGTTGCTCTGTTGCTTGATACTCTGTGGAGAGGAACAACTGTACGTCTTAATTGTGCCCTTGCTCGCGGGAGTATTGTCTGCTTGTTTGTTGTTTTTAGGAAGATCCCTTTATCGGTCACCTTTGGGAGGTTACTCTCTTCCTTCGGTGGAGCTGACTCATCATCCTTGGCTGTCTGGACTGCTGAGCATCCTAAGCCATTGTCGCATCCCATCGGCGTGAGGATGTCTTTGTTGGTCTCAGGGGTATGACCTTGTCTTTTCTCTTCACTTGGCCCTTCGGTCACTTGGAGATGGCCAAGACATGGTTTGGAGAAAGATGTGTGTCCACATTCTGTCACCTCCGTTCTGCGGGCATCGACGTAGTCTTGCCCGTGCTCTTTGTTAGTGCACGAGTTGCCCACTATCACCCATCCTAGGTCGAGTCTTTGGGCGTATGGCGCGTTGTGGGGTCCGTTGTGCTGTTTACGGACTTTATGTACTCTCATGATGTCCCTACCGAGCAGCAGCAGGATCTTGGCGTCTTGTTCCACCGGCCGGATGTGGTTGGCTATTCCTTTGAGGTGGGGGTAATGGAGTGCCACGTCTGGTGTGGGTATCTCGTCCCTGTTTGTGGCCATGTGGTTGCACTCGATGAGTGTGGGAAGGGGCATGTTCACTTTGCCGTCTATTGAGCATATGGTGTAGCCATTCACTCTTCTCCCTGTGGTCTCCATTTGCCCTGCGCACGTTCTGAGAGTGTAAGGAGAAGCACCATCTTGTATGTTAAACATGTCGAAGAACTCTGACCTGACCAGTGATCGGTTGCTCTGGTCGTCGAGGATTGCGTACATCCGAATAGCCTTCTCAGGTTGTCCCTGGGGGTGCACTGCGACAAGGCATATTTTGGAGCAGGACATTTTGTCACCTTCTTTTCCGCAAACTTCGGTGCGCTGAGATGTGACGGATGTTGACTCTCCTTCTTCTTTCTCCCCGCCATGCTCCGCTATGGAGGATGGGTTCTTGAGTTGGTGGAGTGTCATCGCCTCTGGGTGTAACGCTGTCACGTGCTTGTCACTCTCGCACACTGTGCATTTGATCTCTTCCTTACAGTCCCTGGCTAGATGGGTAGTGGAACCGCAGCACTTGAAGCAGACTCCGAATTCTCCAAGTAACCTCTTGCGTTCCTCTAGGGACTTCATCCTGAACCCAAAGCACTTGTTGAGTGGGTGTGGCTTCTTGTGCATGGGACATTCCCTGTTTGGGTCCCTTGGTTCCTTGTCTCCGGCGACCGACTGATCGGGAGTAGTTTGGGTCGTGGGAGGCACGTCCGTCCTGCGGGCCGAGACGGGTGTTTGGGGGTTACCATATCTCGTCGCTGGTCTCTCGTTCTTCAGGCTGCTCGCACTGTATGTGGTTTGCGCACCTAAGATGAAACTGGGATCGTTTCTTGTCCTTGCCGCTTCGCGGATGAAGCTCACGAAGAATGAGAATGGGGGGAAGACGACTTGCTTCTCCCTTTTGTATTTGGAGCCTTGTGAAAGCCACCTTTCTTGGAGGTTGAAGGGTAGCTTCTCCAGGATGGGTCTCACTCCACGAGCTGAATCTAGGGCGTTGAGACCTATTAAAGAATGGTCTTTCCTTGCGAACTCCAGTTCTTGCAGCAGGTCTCCAAGATCCCATAACTTCGAGTAGTCTTTACTCGTGATCTTGGGGAAGCTCTCGATTCTTTTGAAGAGTGAATCCTCGACTGCTTCAGGGCTGCCATAGGTCTCTTCTAGCCTTTCCCAAACTAGGTCCAGACCTACTTGGGGTTGATGTGCGTTTGCCGTCCGAAGTCTCTGCGCTTGCTCCCTGGATACGTTCCCCAAGAACTTAACTAACAGGTTGAGCTCTTCCCTTGCTGAGAAGTCCAAGCTGTCGATTGCGTCTTTGAACGTGAACTTCCACGTCCGGTAGTTCTCAGGGCGGTCGTCGAAGCTGATGAGTCCTGCGTGCACCAAGTCGCGCCGGATCATGTACTTGGCTATGTCTGTCAGACCTGAGACATCGGCGCGTTTGCCCCGTTCTGAGGTAGTTGCTGGGACGGTCTGTGCGGTCGCCTCTTCTTTGGCGTGGACGCGTGATGGCTGCTGGCCAGTGTGAGGGGCTGTTTTCTCCCGCGTGGGTGTACCTGGATTGCGAGCCTGTGGTGGTGCATCCGTGTGCGCGCTGGCGTGCGGATCACTATTGTGGCTGTGGCTATCCCAGGCAGCACGTGCCATTGATGGAGCAGCATCTTCTCCTCGTGGTCCTAGCGAGTCTTCGGTATCTGTGGAGTCGCCCCATCCGTGTTGAGATGGTGCGCTTGTGTTCACACTGAAGAGGCTCCTTACATAGTCTTCAGTGCGTCGGGCTGGATCCTCTGAGGCTATCCGTCTGTACGGTTGCTCCCCGCCGTCCTGTTGCGCGGCTGCTTCTAGGACTTCGGCTTGGGCTATGGCGGCAGCAGCTTCTCTTTCTTGATTTAGGGCCTCTAGGTTGGCGTCCACCTCTGCTTTCTTCCGTGTAGCGGTGGCAGCGGCTGCAGCGGCGTTGGCAGTGGCGGTGGCAGCGGCTGCAGCGGCGTTGGCAGTGGCGGTGGCAGCGGCTGCAGCGGCGGCTGTCTGCTCCTCCTCTTCCAAGCGGGCCCTTTCTAGTTTCATGGTCGCCTCTTTCTGAGCGTATGCGGCCCTGGCGCGTGCGGCCTCTGCGGTGGCTCGCGCCTTGGTAGCGCTAGTGCTTGCGCTGGACGCGTTGGATTGTGCTGATCTTGCTGACCTGGATGAGTGTCTGGATGCGCTGGAGCGCTGTGACGCGGTCTCCAGGAGGAGCTCTTTTCTCATGCTTTGCGCATCTGTGGTGGCGGCCCGCACGCGGCTGTCACGTGCAAGATCAATGTTGTTTTGTAAGTCTCTTTCTTGCAGGCTTTCACTGGTGTTAGCCCTGGTCAGGTAAGTGGCATATGCTTCTGACAGTCTTTGGTAGCGTGCGTGATCTATCTTTAATTGAGTTATTGCCTGCTCGAGCTGTTGTACAGAGTTGCCAGCGCCGGCGACGTTGCATACCCCAAGTGCGGTTGTTTCCCAGGCCAACTCTAATTTGGCGCGGTGCGCTTCAATGTCAGTCTCATATTTTTCGCGGGCCTTTTGGGTCAGTGTGACTGTCCGTTTGGGCCTTGCGCCTGCCTGCGCCTGTTGCAGCTGCGCAGCGGTCTCTGTGTCTGAGAGATCGCTTTCCTGCGTGATGTCTGGTGAGGCTCTGAGTTCTGCCATGCTGTAGGTGTGTGTAGGCCTTTTGCCAGTGCGTGTGGCGTGCGGTCTTTTACCTTGTCAGCGTAGGGCGTCTGTCTCAGATGGTGCCGAGCGGTGTCCTGCAGCGTGCAGCGTTGGGGTAGCTGTGCTTACAGGTGTCCGTAGGCTCCTCACTGTGGGGCTGAGCAGCGGGTGGACTCAGACAGAGAAAAAGGCAGTTAGGTTTGTGTGTACAGTCTGTTTGCAAAGCTGCTGCCTTGTGTGCAGAGTTGCTTGTGCAGTGTAAGCTGCTTGCTTCTCTGTAAGGTTGCAGGCTGTGTGCAGTTTGCTGTATAAAGCTTGCTGCCCTGTCTGGCAGAGTGAAGCTGCTGCTTGTCCTGGGGTGCAGAGACTATTCTGTTTAGCATAAAGTCTTTGAGTAGTAGCTCCTGTGTGATTCCCTAACACAGGTCTTTGTTTTACTGTTCTGTTTAAACTGCTGCTTGTTTTTGCAGAAAGCTGTAGCAGTTTGCTGTATAGCTGTGTAGAGCTGCACCTTTGTAGCATGAAGGCTGTGAGTGATAGCTTCTGCGTAGACCTCTAATACACGGTCTCTCTCTTACTTTCCTGGAACCAGGGTCACGAATGATGTGTGAATGATTCCAGTAAGCTCAACTCATGTCCTCCCTCTTCCAAAGCATGACAAGTCCTTAATGTCTTTCTTAATTTTATTGCTGGATTAGAAAACACAGGAACTTGTGGGTGTAGTGTAGGCAGAGAGTGCTTCTCTATGTGGGATGCTTCTATGAGGTAGGACTATGGTAAGAGAGAAAGGCCTTACCAGGGGTGGATGCAGACAGGTCTGTACTCACTGTAATCTAGGGTGGAAAAGAAAGTGAGGGGCAGGGGTCACACTAAAGGTTGAGTGGGACTGCACTAACTGTCAGCAAAGGACAGGGGAGAACATGGGAAAGTCCATTAACTGGGAGGACTGGAGAAGCTGCAGTAGCAGTTCACTGATTATGTGCTCAGAGGCAAAAAATGCAACATTGTTGCATGTTACACAGGCACAGTGTGTGTATGTGGAGCCAATGCCTGCAGCTGAACTTAAGGAGCTGACAAGCAGAAGGGGGGTCGGGCAGGAATGTGATTCTTGTTTCATGACAGTATATGATATTCAATTATATATATGTTCTTAGCTGTGGTGAGTAAACCTGTTATATATATACCAGTGTGTGTGTCTATTGTATTGGTTCCACTGCAAGGGGTATCCAGCAGCACTAGGATCCTTCACATGTGGAGGCGCTATCACAGGACGAACCAGGTACACCCCAGGCTCCCTGCTGCAAAGGATCAGGCCTCCTGTGAGCCTACAGGTAACAGCACACCACATGTAGTCATGCTAGACATGGGGGAAAGAGGGCTACATATTTATTAACATATTTGCTTCTTTCTATGAAGATGGGATTCACTATCACATAATGCACAATAGAAGTCCAGAGAAGACACTGTGATAAAGAGAGTACTTTAGTACTAAATCTTTTAGAACATATTAAAAAAAACACATGGGTCAGAGCAAACATTGCAGCTACTAGTTTCATCATTACTACTGTTGATCAGGGAGGAAAAGGAGTTTCACAAAAAATAGTTACATTTGATTTTACAGAAAATTGTCATAGTGAATTGGGTCAAATGCTACATTTTAATTCAGTTTACAGTGGCTTTGTTGACTTACTCAGAAGGTTTGACATTTTGTTTTGGTATGATCATAGGTGTAAATATGCATAAATCATGCACTACATACAGTAGAAACTCTCGTACACGAAAGAGATCTGCAGCCATAGAGACTATTGGACAATATTGGCTACAGACTGTAAAGACCGTTTGAAACCAGGAGATGACACTGTTGCAAAACAGAAGTTGAACATAAAGACTTACCTTTCTGACGATTGTTGTACTCTTCATAGAACAAGTGCAGCATATGCTAAATTGCATCTTACTGGTCCTTTGTTCATTGCTACTGATTTCTATATATTGACAAAGTAGTTACTGTAAGCAAATATAGTGTATAATACATCTTATTTTACTGTGTGTCTCGATTAAACCTCATTCTTAAATGAATTATAGTGGGCTTGATTTTTTTTAAATCTATAAAGATGAAGGCGATTCATCATTATTTATTGTATTTGAAGAACTCCATGTTCTTTGATATACTCATTAGGCTGTTGAGGTTTCTTCTGTGGGTTTTAGAGCTCAATAGTTGACTAATGTAAGATTAGAAAAAGGTCAACCTACTGTAAATAAGATGACAGAACAACAACATGTTAACAACTAACGTATTTAATATTTTTTTTACATAAAAATCTGTAATCAATCATAAATCATACTACACAGATCATGTATGCATTCTATGTATCGAATTTGTATTGAATTCTGCAAGAAACTCAAACATGGGCAGCTTCCAAGGATGAGGAAAAAATATGTTTTATTTCTAGCATACAGTACTCTTGAGGAGCTGAACTCTGTATTTAACCTACAATTGTATCTATACTTTCAAAACAATTGATCTTGCCCTTAGAGCTACAGTACAGTCTGTTTGTGGTTATTCTTCATTCTTTACCTTATAATTTCTTTCACAGAAACTCTACCAGACACCACAGCTGTGTGAATCCTCGGCAACTGTAAGAAATAACATGGTTTTGTATTTTGTATTTACACCATTGAATGTGAAATGAAATGGTAAAAAGAAAAAATGCTACAGCATGTCTCTATAGTCTTGTTGATTTCTACTCCAATAATTGTTGTATGCACGTGGAGGAGGCCTTGAACTTTGGTTGGTTATTCTAGAGTTGTATATGTAGCCATATAGTTCCTGGTTACTAAAATCTTTTGCTCTAGGTGCTCTCTGTTTAGTATCATCCATTAAATCTTCTTACTTATGGTCTGCATGTGAGCTGTCTCCAAAGAGAAACACTACTGTAAGTTGCAATATGCAGGTGCAGGCCTAGTGGCAGTTGGAGTCACATGTAACCAGGGGGGGTGGTTGACTATGGTGTGAGGCCATGATGTCAGCTAGGCCTGTCCAGATACTGAGAATAAGGGATTAACCACTCCCCAGGTATAAAAGGCGAGGCCCTCCCTGTTCTCCCCAGTTCTGTTCCAGCCCTAGTCTTGTGGCTGGTGTGTTCCTGCCTTACCCCTTAGGGGGTGAGATGTGCTTCAGTTTTAGCCTAGCCATGTGCTAGGATGTTCTAGTCTTCCCCCTGGGGGAAGGGATAAGGTGCTAAGCTCAGTCCAGTTCTACCCAGGAAGGGTGAGAGCTGCCAGGGCAGGGATCTGTTCTGATGATAGAATGTACTCCTTGAAATGTGTGCTGCAACCCAATAAACCTCATCCTATTGAAAAGTTCCTGGCGTCCTCTCTTCTATTTTGCCTGCACCTATCTACCATCTACATCCACTCCAATGCCAAGACCTGATCCCATGAAGAAGACCGTGAGAGTCAAGGTAACACCGGAGCTAGCACTCTGTGAGCAGGTCCTAATCCTGTTAGGGAGAGTGTCAGTAATATGCAGATCAACTGTTATTCATGTACTCCCTATCATCTGCAGCAGGGGGGGGATAGGGGTGTTATATATCATTTATTTAGTCATTACCGAAAGGAAACCTTTGGGTATACTTCCATCACAAATTATCAGCAGCAGCGTTAATCGTCAAACATTATTTAACCCTCGGGGGCAGTTTGTCGATGGTGTAATTGGCGCATTGTTTTTAATTGTTGCAGGCTGCTGTTATCAGAAGCTTTTCAATAAACTTTGTCTTCAAACCGACTTTAACCCCTAATCTGAAACCCCAACAGGTGACGGTGGCGTGTGGCGTGATGGTAAGGGCTCTTTATAAAGAAATAAATAACACGCGCAGCAGCGCTTTCGTTTTGAGGCGGCAGAAAAATGTATCTTTGGGGTGGGGGTCGGAAGGCCTGCTTCCCAGCCTAAGGTCTCCAAATGGGTATATTGGGCTCTGGTTAATTCAGTGGAATAAAACCTAGCTGATACATTCTTGTAATCACACAGCATGCAACATATCTCTTTTGATTAATGTCCTCACAATATACAGTATGTAGCTATAGTAAATTTTAATACAATTTTGTAACGTGCTTATGAAATTTGAACTTCATTTCCAAACTTCTCACATTTGAGAAAAATAGCAAACTTTTTTTTTTTTTTAACCTTTCTTTTTATTTCAGTATTTTATACATTGGATACAGAAAGAAAAGAGTGGGGGAGGTTAGCAAATAAACATTACACTTTACTTATACCACTTGTGCTTATATTAAACAGAGGATACATAAAACATTTACATTCTCATAATTATTTGTTTATGGACATCAAGTCCAGGAACAGGAAATATATTATCTGGATCATCATATATTATATTCTCGTTTCAGGTGTCCGGGCTTGTCTGTCTGTCTGCTTGTCACTTCCGGATCGATAACCTGGATATTAACTTTATCTATCTGTCACTTCTTGTGAAAGAGTGTGTAATAGGAGGGATGGGATGGGATGGAAGTGGGGTGGGGGGGGGGGTATGGAGAGGACCTCGCCACCAGACTTTAAGTCATGTCATTGTCATGTCTCGAGCTCAGGATAATCTATCCTCCTACAGAGTTCTCCCTGCTCAGATCTCAAATCTCTTCCTCCAGTACGTGTATTGATGGTTCTATCTTATATGCATGCAGTTCCAGCCTTACTGTGCTTGAAAATGTCACTGGTCTTGTCTCCAAACTTAGCATGGTCCCTGGACCTTCACTACGGGTAATGGGCCCCCACAGCAGTCCCTGCTCTTCCCTGGGCCCTGAGCAGGACCAGAGGAAAAGGTGATCACTCACTCTCCCCCTTAGTGAAGAGGACCAGGGCCTGCCAGTGCACAGCAGCCCTGCGTGATACCTTGTCTCTCTCAATGGTAAAGACACTGCTGAATTTGGGGTTGCACCTCCTTTAAGTACAGTAGGGGGAAGGTACTAGGTCTGAACCCATGATTGGGCAGAACACAGACCTAGCCCCACCTCCTCCCCTGTCACTCAAGGAAAGCTGCCTGTGTGGGTAAAACCCATAATTGGTACTGACACTGCCTGCTCTTACCAGGACGCATGCCAGCGAGGGCAGACTAGTAGCCACACCAGGCATGGCTACATATATCATTTAAACACTGACTAACCTGTGACTACTGTATGGTGTTGTGGACTAAGGCTACATTTTGTAAGCTGCCCATGACAAAACTACTGAACAGAACACTAATCTTGTTTCAGTTACTAGCTTTAAATATTTGGGTATGTGGCTTGACTGCAATTTAACATTAGATTTGCATATTTACAAACTGACATCCAAAATCTATCCCAAACTGGGTGTACTTTATAGCAGGGGTGCGCAAACTGGGGGGCGGGAATTATTTGGGGGGGGGGGGGGTGCCGGCGGTTGCAGAGGCTCAGTGCTCTTCCCTGAGGTATTTAAATTAAATGCAGGGGGACCGCGCGAGGCCTCTGCAGCCGCAACTTACCGGGATTCAACTGGCTTCTGGTCACGTTGCCATGACAACGCAGCGTCAAATAACACTGCGGGGTCATGTGACGTGACATGTCGTCATGGTAACGTGCATTAAATGACGATGCAGGGTAATTTGACGCCGGGTCACAGGAGAAGGGGGCGTGAGCTGGCACACAGGGGGGGGGCGCAGCTCCAAAACTTTGCGCACCCCTGCTTTATAAAAACAAACCCCCCTAAGCCCGTTAACCTCAGCAAACTTGATATTCTTTACAACTCAATATGCTGTTTTGTCTTACTACGTAACTTCAATACCCACCATTGTGATATGTTAACTGAACTAAGTTAGCTATCCCTTAAGTCCAGATGCAATGGACATATTTCCGTCTCACCTTCAAATACTTTCAGGACAAGTTACCCAATTACTATATATGAACAGGCTTCTCATCCATACTGTGCACAGCACTTATCTCCTTAGATCTGCCTCCAGAATCCTGCTTATAGTCCCATAGTTCAATAAAGAACTTGGTCGCTCTTCCTTCTCGTACCGATCATCCCACTGCTAGAATAATTTACCTAAATCCTTTAATTCCGCTTCCTGCCTAAGTTACTTCAAGACTTCGTCTGTTTCATATTTTAAACATGTTTGTAATTGTAAATTGGAATGTCGTCAACTTTACTTTGAACCCAGGATACACTTGAAAATGAGAGGTAACTCTCAATGTATTTTTTTTCCTGGTAAAATATTTTATTTGATATATTCCTATCTGCATACTCCATAAAGGTATTGAATGAGTTTTACTGATACATTCCGTTATTGGGGTAGGTCTTAGCTCACCTGATTCTGTTTTACTAAATAGTTCTTTGAAAGGTGTCTGCTCCCTTCTTCCAGGTTCTGAGCTACTTACCATTTCTCCAATTAGCATAAAGGTATAATACACCTCAGTGTCAGTCCAAGAGAAATATGTGTATGTATTATTTTTCGCTGAGGAATTTGTGCATTCACACTTTTTCTGCATGTTAAGGGAACTTTGTTACTGGCTTATGTCCGTTTTTAATTGCACTAAATCAAAAAGAAGCATTCGTTCATTTAAGCCTTTGAGCACTTTCACATATTTCACCAAGTTTGGTCCATAGGACAATAAGAAATTGTATTCATTTAGTATTGGCACCTGCTACATTTGGAATTTACCATGATGGGATTAGCAGGCTTGAATCATGTTTTGATGAAAAGTTACAACTAAATGGCACTTTTGTTATTAGACTTAGGTTCAAAATTTAGAAATCTCACGAATACATTTCAAACGAATTTGGGTATATTTGTTGTCCATAAATGTGAAGCCAATCTTGTTGTCAAATGCATACTCCATGAAGGAAGGAGCACAGGTTCTGTGTATTTGTTTTCCAAAAATATTTTATCGATAAAATAAAACACAGCATTGGAGAAACTGAAATAGTTCACTAAATACAGAAGTTAATTTACCAATAAGATAAATTTGTGAAAGAGGAAAAACTTTAGGGTACACTTTAGCCATCCTACAATATGAGTTCTGGTATTGAATAGAGATGGCAATTTTTTTGGGTGGATTAGGATCCACAGTGGATCACCGGTTCCTTTGGCCCACGGATTTCCATAGATCAATCTGAAAAAGGACGCTTAGCGTTTTGCAGAATTTTTATTATTATTACCAGTACACTCCGTTGGGGGAATTCTCAAGAATCCGCCAACGGATGAATGAATCCATGGATTGGATTCTACAAATCCGTCCACGGATTGTATCTAACGCCGATTTTTGATGAATCCGCGCAGATTAAAGCCGGCCAAATCTGTCCGTGGATTTTGTGGGGAAAATGCGAGAAAATCAGGGAAAGGGATTTGGGCAGATTCGCCCATCTCTAGAATTGAAATGATGATTTAAAAGTGTATTTTACTGATATGCAGAGAAAGAGGTATTGTTTATATCAGAATGTCAAGAAAGAGGTATTGTTTATATCAGAATGTCAAATTAATCCGGAAGTAAAACACTCAAAAA
Source organism: Ascaphus truei (assembly GCF_040206685.1). Lineage (NCBI taxonomy): Eukaryota > Metazoa > Chordata > Amphibia > Anura > Ascaphidae > Ascaphus > Ascaphus truei. The sequence goes on along the minus strand of NC_134485.1, from coordinate 267,608,155 downwards.
GGTCTTTTAAGGTCCTCTTTTACTTTGTGTCCTGAGACAAACAGTACTGCATGCAGAGCCCTGTCATAAACAGTCACAGCAGGTTGATTACCTATATAATGACAAGGGTTTGTTAATTATGACAGATGTGACCACCCTCATTGCGGCTGCAGGGGCTCACTGGTAAGCACCAGCGCGCCTCAGCACGGGTCAGCGACTAAGCGCTGACCATGCCGAGGCCTTATATCCTATTGACTGCCTGTATGTACCATCCGCATGATTTTAAGGTAAGTTTATTAGCATGGAATACCTTCAATAAAAATATGCTGCTTATGTTTATACAGTATTGCCAATATTATGAATTGTGTGATCATTCTTTAGGACTACAGTAGCATGTCATACTGTATATTCATTTTATACCTGGCAGTGAACAGTTTCTCAGATATGTTTCCCCACCTATCCCCCTACCCCCCTCTGGTTTGATCAGATAAAATAATAGCAGAATGTGTCATGGTTTAAATGCATACAGCTGTATTTCATTTAATTCCACTTGACTTTCTTTACAACGTGATGGACTTTTCATGAAGAACAACAGAGTCCATCATCTGCAATAAAGCGTTAGAAGGTGGGAAAAACCCTCACGGGTGGTAATACAACTTTTTACAGTGGGGAACAATCTTGTTCTAAAGAAAATATTTTTGCAGAAGTAGCCTGTTATTCAAAATCCAATTGCATTAACAGACTGGAAAAAGAGAGACATTGCATTCATTTAACGCAAGTTTTAAAGTGAGCTTAATCGCAAACAAATTGAGCCGCAATAAAATATCATGTTAAATCTGGCATTAGTTAACGAGATCCCATTTTTAATAATGACTGCCTCTCTATCGACCTTTAAGATCCATCTTAAAACACACCTGCATAACGAAGCATATGAGTAGCTCCGAGGCTGATACTATAAACCTCATACATCGACCTTGGCCCATGCAGACGCACTTAACAGAACGCCTTCCTACTGTCTCTGTTTGTTCTTCCTACCAACCAATTAGATTGTAAGCTCTTCGGGACATGGACTCCTTTTCCTAAATGTTACATTTAAGTCTCAAGCGCTTATTCCCATTATCTGTTATAATATGTCATGTGTATCACTGCTGTGAAGCACTACTGGTATATACATAAATGGCGCTAAATAAATAAAGACATACATGCATACATACATCTGGACAGGAATAGGGAAGAATTCAATGAGAATAAAAGGTCAAGTCATTATCTGTTATCTCAGCTAGAAAAGCAGCTCATTTACACATTAAAAGAAAACATGGTTTTGAAACTTTAAAGGTTTTTTGCTTGCATCTGCATCAAGTGTAAGAAAGACTTTGTAAACTAAGGCCGCGCTTATAGTGCCGGCGACGGCGACGCGACCGATGATGTCGCCATTGCGATAGTTGAATTTCAATTTTAGGAGACGTCGCTAGCTACAAGGCCAGTGACAAGGGCAGTGACAAGGACAGTGACATCAGAAAAGGGGGACGGCAGAGGCACGGAGAGGCTCCTGATTGGCCGCAAGGGGAGACCGTCGCCGAAAAATTCAAATATCAGTGACTACCAGATTTATGGTAGCACTGTCGCTCCGTTGCTTGGTCGCCGTCGCGTGCACTATAAGCGTTGACGACGGCATTTATTTTGACGCGACGCTCACGTCGATGTCTCCGCACTGTAACCGCAGCCTAAGGCTGCGGTCCCAGTTACTGCACCACCCTTCAATGGGGAAGGGCCCAGTACTCACCTTCACGCTGAAGGTGCAGCTGCGCCGTACTGCAAGGTTTTTTTTAAACTCAATGAAATTGAGTTTAAACCTTGCGACGGAGGCATGGCCATGCCCCCACCGGCAGATCACCCAATGAGGACGAACCTGGCGCGTGACGTGATGGCCATGACCCCGCAAATCCCCGACCACGCCCCCTCCCGTCGCAAGCTCCTCTCTCCTGGAGACCGGAAATCGCGGTTAGCGCTGTGCACGCTCCGCCCCCCCCCCCGCCGGGCGCGCGTGTCACAGTCATGACTGGGACCGCAGCCTAAGGAAGTTTATGCCAGCTCAGACGAGGCAGAATTGTTCTGACACTGGCAAAAAGGGAAGAAATGAGCCACATTCACATTAGAAATTGTAACATTCTGTTATAAAATCTAGAATTTGTAACTGCCCAAATCATAAGCTGATACACAGGGGAAATTGTAGAAAAGTATTTTAAGATACTGATGCAGAGATGGATGATGGAAATTATAATCTTTGCATGAGGTGTGCTCAACAATTGCCTTGTTACCAATAATCGTTTTATTGATCAGTGTTTGTATGCATTGGCCCAAAGTTACTAACCTACTTATGTTGGGATTTGAAAACTGTTGGGTTTATAAAGTTGTCAGGAAATTGTACACAGTACAGATGTAGCAAACATTATTGCACCCCAAAAGGCCCAGATATACTAAGCCCCATTCATCTAGGGCAAAACATTTTAGGTTACCTAAAATAGTAATATTTTTTTTCTGAGTTTAATGCATATCCACAAAGCTACAGTATTTAAATGCCAAAACAACAGCTGTTGTTGAACTCATTAGCATCGGCTTAATGTCAGGTTCACTTAGCATTACCTTGTGGTTACTTCAAATAAAATGGTTCCAGTAACGCCTACCTTAGCTGATGGTGGCATTATGAGAGAAAGAGGGTGTCCTATTTTAACTAGAGATCCCAAACACACCTCCTATATAATACATGGGGATATGTATGTGCACAAAAATTAACACAGCTGCGATACTCCTTTGCTTACTATCTTTGAAATATTGTATTATGCATTATTTTTAACACTTTCAGTATAAAACAAGCATATATCTTTGCAATTTCCAAATGAGTTAGACTACTTTGTATTTGTGCTCTACTTAAGACTAATTACTTAGTAAGAAAATGATCGGTGTTCAGAAATTAAGTCTTTAGTTCACAATCACTATACCAATTAGGGCAGCCGCATAATAGGCCTTTGATTTAAAAAAATAAATAAAAAATGTTATGTTATGTCCTGGCGTCTCTTAATTCGTTAATGATAATTAAATCATTTTTATAACTGGCAATGAATTACATTTGTTTAAACATTTCTTATAGAGTAATTGAGGGAAATGGAATATTTTACCTTTAGAGTTATTTATCCATGTTTGTGTTCACTGTAGATTCTAACACATCTGAACTGTGACTTAATGTCTTCGTGACACTATCAAGCTATCATTCTTCAATAAGCCTGAAGAGGTATGTATAACCAGTACTAATATCCTTAATCATCCATTTTGAGTATTTGTCATACTACAGCGCATGTACATTTTTATAGCAATTACAATTGTTAAAATCTGTCCTGCTTCATCAGTATAGTCAAACATTGATGGATTTCCAATTAAGCCGTCAAATGCTTCAGTTAAAAATAATGTATCTATAAGTATTATTTTTTAAATGAATACTGTGCTATGAGTCTTGTGTAAGACTAGCTTAGAAATAATTTTCTTATGGGCAGCTGGGGAAGTGATAACAGTATCATGTAGCTGTGACATCACAATCAACCAAAGCAGCAGTTAACAGAACAGCACGGTATGACCCAGTAGAACATATGGGGTCACAGAGTAAATATGTGTTTTTACAATTGCATACTGTAGCATATTTAGTCAATAGTTAACTGCCTAAACTTTTCTGATTATGTGAGTGCATTCTCTGATTTAGTAATAATAGCTACAAAGAGGAATGTGACCTATAGGTGTACTGTATGTATTATTATTATCATCATATTTTACACATACCAGCAACTAACTCTAGGTCAACAGTGTGATAATACAGTATCACAGTCAAATCTTTCCTCTGAACCTTTTTTTACTACATCAATGTAGCATCAATGTCACAGTTTGAAGGGTGATGCTGCACTCCCCAAGGGAAAAAAGGGAATATAAATACTGCTCCTGGTTCAGGAATCTCTGCTAGGTACTCCCAATATCATGTATGAAAGGAAAAAACCCGGGAACTGCAGATTTCTGCTAGAAAATTTATTATCAGCTTATAGTTGACGTTTCGGCCTCAAGGACCTTTCTTTTGAGAAAGGCCCTTGAGGCCGAAACGTCAACTATTGGCTTATAATACATTTTCTCACAGAAATCCGCAGTGTCCAGGTTTTTTCCTTTCATATGCATCAATGTCACAGGCCAGCAAATACAAATATGATAGCGGATCTGGACCAATATCATACTATTGACATCAAGGTAGTGAATGAGATACTATCAGGAAAAGGTAGAAAATGAGCACCTCATCTTAAATAGTGTATGCAGACCCGTAGGACAATTTTTTTTTAAATGTACTGTATAGTACTCAGACTTTAAGTGCAAATAAAATAAAAATAACTCTCGGGCACACAAACTTAGGGATTTTAGGATCTGTACCTCAGAAGCGACAGAATGATAAAATATTACACATTTTACAACTAATCTTATTGATGGAGCAAAAAGGAAGGGCTAACAAAAGAGTAACCATCCTACAGTAGATAATCAAGAATTTAGACGCAAATGGGACCGTTAAATAATATACAGTATATTTTTTATAACTAATTAAAAGAGTGCATCCAGTTAACCACAACAGCCCTCAATGGAACACTTACAAGACACACTATACAAACTAATGACAATAGGTAGACTGGAGACACGCATAGACAGGAACAGAACAATGGGGGACTTCCGTCAGAGGTGGGATTGGTTCCTAGAGGACAGACACATGAAGACAAAGGGCGGTACAGGATAAAAGGAATAGATAGGGGACGGAAAGAAGAAAGAGAGAGAAAAACCAACACGGCAAGTTGCGTTAGAGTTTAAAGTTAAAATAGATATGATTTGAGTTTGAAAAATATTGTAAACATTGTATATAAAATATGGGTGATACAATGTGATTGTAACTGGAAAAGTCAAAGCTGATCGCCTGTATGCTGAAAATGAACCTAATAAAAAATATTTGTGAAAAAACAGAGTGCATCAAAAAAAATCAAACTCTAACCTAAAATCATTAGGGGCATATGTTGGTATATCCTGTGTGTCATGTTCATACATATGAATACTGTGCATTAAGAGGGAGATGTATCAACCTAAAGAAAGTGAACATTGAAGTTTGTTTTGACGCATTGCTTCATTTTTTTCTACCTCGGTTTGCATCAAATGTAACAAAGTGTTTCTAACATTTAACACAAATTCTTGGCCAAAAAAGTTTACGCCAACTCAGAGCTGACGGATTTTTTTGAGACAAGAAGAAGATACAAAGGTGATACACACAGGCGCAGAGTTTGCTACATCTCATTACAATCTGTGTATCATGCACCGCCTCACTATCCACTCCTATTAACACTCCCCAAGTTGCAAGGTGACGCAAACGACACAAAACATAGAGCAAAAACCTTGATACATTGACGCAAAGAGACACAAGCTAAAAATAACATCATTTGTATCAATTATGCCTTGATACATCAGCCCATAAGAATTGTTTGTATCTCCTTCTATTTGTCTTTAACCCCAAGAAAAACTTGTCCAATTATGATTCATTTATCTTGTGAAAAAAGTAGTGCATACAGTACTTAAAAATTAACATAACATATAATTGACATAAGTGTGCCACAGACATCTATACTCTAACTCCAGCCCAGTGTAATTTTTTTGGACATTGGTGCATGGAGATACTATCTCGCTATTCTTCAGTGCATCTGTTTTACAATAAAATCACCCGTAGCGTTGGTTAACCTCAGGCAACATAACGTTCATTCCAGTTCTAGGTAACGTCATGTTCTGAGCCCTGATTTAACTGAGCTTTGCTGGCCAATAGTGTTCAACAACTTTATGACAGCAAACCAATAAAAAAATTATGCTTCCATCATTCTAGTGAGAAAAATACAGCTCCTGCATTAGAATATTCTGTGCACTCTGTCTTTTTTGAAGTTGTAAGAAAGAGCTTTATAACTGTAGCGCACGTTCCCCCACCCCTTGGGAGATAAGGCGACTACTGCGCATGTGGCTCATAGGAGTCTGATCCTCCGCTGCTGGGACCCTGGGGTGTGTGTAATAAATATGCTAACAGTGCCTCCACCTGGGAAGGATCCTCACACAGTGGGGTAGCCCTCCCAAGACAATACAGTCAGTAATTGCACACAAAGTATATGTAACAGGATTTACTGAACAGTAACGTATAATAATAAATATGCAACATAACACACAAAATATAAAGAGCACCTAACCCAAACCCCCAGTGAATGTCCCAACAGTACTTTGGGTGCTAGGCACCAATACTTTGATGTCCCTTTCCCCAGTGTCCAGCCCACCCAAAGTGTAAGGAGTAGTGCTCTCCAGTTAAATGTTGGTGAACTCAGTATCTTCTAACTTACTAATTCACTAACTTCTAAATTACTAACTTACAACTCATAAATTACTAACTTACTCCTAAGTTACTAACTTACTTCTAACTCACTAACGTCTATATTACTAACTCATAAGTTACTAACTTACTCCTAACTCACTTCTAACTCCTATCTCCTTACTGTCTCTCCCTCAACTGCCTAACTGTCCCTCTCAACTGCATTAACTGTCCCTCAACTGCCAGCGCGAGCCCCCTTGCGCTAAAACTGCCTTTCTCCTAGCTACCAATTGCAGCCACCCTATTGGCTAAGCTGCGCCACGTCATCCGGCCACCCTGCGCATGCGCGAAGTTCCTCTTGTGCCGGCGCCAACCCCACCATGGCCGCCAGACTTGAGGATCTTCTGCGCATGCAGAAATGGCGGCACCCTGCTAAGGGAGCCGCTGGAGCCTATATTGAGCCTGTTGCCTGCCTCATAAGCCGCCAGCACCTGTGCACCCCCCGCAAAACTCCTGCAGCCCCCGTTCGCACCACCCGTTCCTACTGAACACCCATGCCTGCCCGCATGCAGCAGTAGTGAGGGGGACAAGGGCAAGCCCAGAGGGGAACACTGGCTACATAACCATTACAAGTAATAAGTAAAACACAATCCAGAAAGTACTTGGCTCAGCCCACTGGTAGATTCCTAGTAATAATTGCTTCAAACTAATTGAGGAAAAGGAGATATTTATAAAACTTCAGGCTGCTGATTTCCTCTCTATGATTTATGAAACAAGCAGTAGCAGTCTCTTTCATACAACTACCCATATTTACTAACTAGTGTTTTGCCATAGGACACCTTCAAGCTGAATGACTTGAAAGGAAATTCTTTTTCTAAAGGCAAAGTTAGTTCAATATCTTCCTAAAGTATATTTATCTTTCATGGGGTTAAATGCCTTATTACTTCATTCCAAATGGCCGTATACACAGATAAATATAGGAAGTTCTCCACCCCATACCTTAACCCAGGGGAACGCAATCTTTTTTCTAGACACCGCGTTGACATAGTGACGCGTGACCTGGAGCGTCTGAAACAAGGTAAGTAGAAGTTTACAGATGCCCTGCAGCTCCCCCGGCATTAATTTAAATGCATTCGAGAAGCGTGCGGGGGCCTCTATGAACCCCGTGCCCTCTGCAGCAACTCGCGCGCCCCCCACTTTGCGCACCGCTGCCTTAACCCTTGATAAAGCCTTGGAGAAACACACGTTGGTGGCGTGATGTCACAGTTTGATGTCACACAGCGTAAACCTGGAATTGCTGTGGGAGCCGGCAGATGCTTCAGAACACTGAATCGCCCCCTCTTTATTATGAGTATTTTTATTTATTTTTCCTGTAGCTACTATTTTTGTATATAATTTTATCTTTATTAATAAAGGGGTTATTTCCCTTTAGGAGACTACTTAGGGGTTTAGTATTATTGAACATTGATCTGGAGTGGTACACAAAGCCGCCAACAGAAATTGTTGGACACTGGAGAACTATAAGCAGGGTCCCCCCCTCCCCCCCCCCTCAGTGAACTGAGGGGGTGGGATTAGAAGGTATGGGCACAGTGGGGCGGCATTTAAGGGTAAAGGAGGTATGGGCAATGGGGAGGAGGTGATGGAGGGAGGTATGGGCATGGGGGGTATACAGTATAAGGAGGTTATAGACTAAGGGTATGCCTCTGGAAGCAACTAGCTACTAGCATTGCGTTGAGCCATAGAGGTAACCTGGTATTGCACCAATACTGCCTGGTTATAGTCCATTTCAGTGTATACTTCAATCAGGTGTCAGTATATAGTGCAGTAGGAATAACATATAGTCTGATCACCCTGTACACTGACATCAGGTACAAGTAGGAGGAGTGGGAGGCGCTAACAGGGGAAGCATTGGGTGACAGCGGGGGCAGTAGATGACAGCGGGTGACAGTGTGGGGTCTGTGGGTAACAGTCTCTACCTTCTCCTCCATGAATGCTTACTCGCCGCTGCATCCTCCTCCTTCCTGACTGCTCACGTTGAGCTCTCATTCCCTGGCCCGGCGTACCTGCCTCTATAAGCAGCTCCACAGCGCAGGAGTGAGAAGCACAGTCACTGGTCAGCCAGCGCATCATTTAGGGGCCTGATTATTGTCTCGGGCAAGTTTTAGAGCGGGCCTTGATACTAACAATTTGTAATGCATTCATATCTATAAACATGACACATGCCATACAAAGAATAAGGAAACCTTACCTGAAATGTTAGAACATTAATAATGAGTGATAATACCACCATTGGACTTGTGCAAACAGTGAAAATGTGTTTCTATATATTCGGCCATGCCAAAAGTTTTTGCGGGGGCTGAAATGTTGAATATTTGGAAATACATTTTCACCTTTTGTACAAGTCCACTGGTTGTGCTCATGTTGGGAGGTATTTCTCCTGGTGTTATCATTTATCAGAACATTTTTGTGGAGTACACATGGCAGAGATCTGGAGTCAACAGAGTGTTTTCTATGTAATAATTGTTGCAAGAACATTAATAATGACATAAGAATATAGGCTGCTAATGAATTTAGGTGAAATTTTGATATTTTTTAACACAATGTACTCTTTTAATTAATTTTCAAAAAACCTATTCTTTATACATAGCTTCCATATTATTTAGATGAAGTGAGTATGTTATACATTTACGTGTTTATTTTAGTTGTATTATTTTAGTTACCTTAATCAGGTATAATCACCATAAGTAGGTAAATTACACTAATTTGAATATTGTTTCTGAGTTTGGATGAGTAAGAGCTCCCAAAACAATTATACACCTGTCCCACACTACTACATTTATTATAGAAACAGTGGTACGTTTTCATATATATATATTGTTAGCCTCCATTTGGTATATGAAATGTATATAATTTAGATCTGCTAAATGTTTCCCTTCTGATTGTTCTCTCATTGTATCAACTTACTTTACAGCTGCTGCAAAGTTTGCATACTTAGTCAAGATTCTGAACATGGAGTTTTGGTGGGAAATCTCCAGTACAGAGGTGCAGTTAAATTACCTGAAAAAATGTACACATGTAAAACAATATCACAGGCATTCAAAACAAAATAAGTTCTATTCAACATTGAAAGCTAATTTACACGATGACTCCAAGTCAACCGCTTCATCAGTTGAATATGTTCAAGCAACAAGTAGCTTGAAGAAGTTGGAATCTCCAATTTCAATTGCACTTTTAGCAAACATATTAAGTGAAACAACAACATCTGATTCTTCATTAATCTCAGAACTAAGCACCCTTTTATCAGAGGACATTTCAGATACAGAAACCTTCTATACAGATGTTTTCGTCATTCTAGACTCAGAGTCGGATAGTTCTTGTTCTTCTTTGTCACAGAGCACATCATCATGTGCCTCTTTGTTCAGTCATTTAGAAAGAATATGTTCGCTCAATTCATACAGATCAAAAAAACAAGCTTCAAAGTCAAAAAAATTGAGCCAAGGTTGTGAACCCATAAGGACACTGCTACCAGATACTCAAATCGTTCAATCCAAGAAAGAAACTGCTGAAATTAAAATTTTGCAAACTACTGCGCCAGTTCTTGAAGCAAGTGAGATTGACAATCTGGAAATGTTTTTAGAGAAAATGATAACTCATTATTGGCGCAATTGCAGAATTTCTACAACCCAATCATCTCTACAGGATCGACAAAAACCGCAACCATGCAGCAAAATATGCAGATCAAAACTTGTGTCAAAGCTGGTGCCTAAATCACATGGAACCAAGTGTAACCCATATGAAGCAAAACATAAACAATTTAGGGTTAATTATGCACCATTGTGGAATTCCTCTGCACCGAAAGATGGACATTTGGTGAGAAATCAACAATTAGAAAAGTCTTCAAGACAAAAAGTAGATCCTCCTATCCATGGAGGTAAACACAAACTTCTTAGATTCCAAAATAAAGCCCAAATACCCCCACAACATGAAGAGCAACAGCAAATAATAACAAGAAAGCAAGAGCAAGAAGGAATTCACAGCTTACATGTCGATGTTCCTCTTCTGCCATGCAACCAAAGTACAGCCCTTGATTTGAATGTAGCAAAAACGTTTATGGTAAAAACAAAGCAAATTAAGATGTTGCCTTTACCATCAATTTCTCTGAGGGACAATGTACAACAGGTTGAGATAATTATAAAGAAAGTAGAAACGCCATTACTTACAAGGGAACAAATTAATCGTCTTGAATGCCAACATTGGAAACCCATTAGGATGCCCCTACCAGCCATTCAGATGTTTCTACCCAAGAAAGAAATTTATATTTTGCAGACTAATGTGCCAATTCTTGAAGCAAGTGCGATTGACATTTTGGAAAATTGTTTGAAGGAAATGATAACTTATTATTGGAGCACTTGCGGAACGTCTACTCTCCAATCGGCTCTAGGGGATCGGCAAGAAACACAACTATGCAGCAAAATATATCATTTGAACCAAGGACAAATGCAACTTGCAATGAAAGATCAAAGTAAAACATCAGAACTACAAGTAAGTTTACCTAGCCAGTCGCAAAGATGGAGTCCATCATTGAAGGAAATTCAGCCTTTCAAGCCAGCTCAGACTACTGGTCATGTAAAGAAAATAAGTAATCAAAAATTAAATCGCGAAATGGAATTGCATTTTTCTAAAAAAGCTTTGGAAATAAAACTGCACTTTCTTCCCTTAGAGGTTATAAAATCCTGTAGCAAAGCAAACCAGGAACTTCAAAAGGGTAAATTTCACAAACTTACTACAAAAAGCAATGTCTGCAGACTACCACGTTGTAGGGACATTTACTATTTTGAACATAATGTTTTAAAAAAAATTGAATTAAACATAAAACAGAAATACCTCCTTTTTCTCAAGGGACAAATGAACATATATAAAGCGTCACTGGGAAACATGATTCCTAAAGCTCCACTTTCATGGTTAGCGCCAACTATTGAAATACCGCATACCGAGGTTGATGAAATGACCACAGAGTTAATTCCACATCAAGTTAAAGATATTCTTGAATGGCATATAAAAGGCAAACTATTGCACTGCCAGTGGGGTTTGCCATTGCAGGTACAAAAATCCCTGAATGCATTCATGCCATCCCCAGCAAATACCAGAAACTCAATGAGAATTCATCAGTACCCGTTAGTTATGAACATGGTTAATAAACCATTATTTCTTAGTGAAAAAAAATTGAAATGCTTTGAAGGCCACATTAAAAAAAATGTTGTTCAATTAAAATGGGGCATACCTTCTATAATAAGAGACTCGTTAGAAAGCTTTATAATCTCTTCTCCAGTGAATGAAGAACAGCCAGTCCATGAAGATACTGGCACATTCTTGGGTCCAAATATTGATGGAGCTAAGCGGCTAAAAAAAAATGCATCTAGTGAATTGCAGCAGAAAATCATCAAAAAGTTACTTGAAATAAAAATGTCAATATTACCTGAACCTGTAATAATGTCCCACAAAACAGCTTATCCCAGCAGGCACAAAACCCATCCAAAGTGGAACAAGCGTGATGTTTCCTCCTTGAGAGCTAGAGTTATGTTTCCTCTATTTTTCAAATGTCATGTTATATATCGCATAGACATAAACATCCGACATAAGTATCTTGAATATCTATGGGCACATCCATCCCCATCCATAAAGTCTCTAGAAAAAATGATGGGAGGAATCCCGCAGTTTCCTATATTATTTCAAACAGGTGGGTGTACAGTTAATTTCATGGACATCAATATTCCCTTTGTGACAAGCCATGTCAAGCAAGAGCTTAACCACCACATTAAGGTCAAAGAATTACAACTCCAATGGGGTTTGCCTTTATGTATACAACAGTCACGGAACACATTTATGCCACCTGCCCCAATGTCAACAAAGCAAAGACCTATTATTCTTAGTTCAGATGTTGAAATAGCAGTAGCTGTTGTTAGCCCATTACCGTTCATCACTACAGAAGTTCAACATTATCTTGAAATCCAGACAAAGAAGAGAAAAATCCAGATCAAATGGGGCATCCCTCAAAAAGTAATAGAATCTTTATGTGCGTTTATGGCAGCAGCACCTCTTGAAAGAGAGCCTCTCCCAACTAGAATTAAGATATCCTACACTTCTAATCTTCCAGGGGGTGAAAATCAGAGGTTTTTTCACACCTATAATTTTCTGACCAAAGTGAAAGCAGGATTAACTGAAGCTCCATACACAGCTACATTTAAATGTATTCATTCAACAGAGATGAGGAAATTGTGTGCACACTATGTAAAGAAATTTCTTGAAATTACAATGGGTACAATACCTGCAATGGTGTGCAAATCTCACACAGCAATGTTTGCCAGAGTAAAGAAGGCACCTCCAAAGAGAATTCAACATAGGGGTACTACTGTTCTGATGACAAGAAAGAAGGTTTTGCAATGTATAGATATTTGTTTTCTGAAGCAGCTAGATAAAAATGTAAAACAGAAACATCTAGCATTTCTTTGGGGACATAGCAGTTATTATTCTGAGCTTTTCACAAAAAGTATTTCCAACTCCCCACACTTCCCAGCAAAAAGAAAGCAGGGTAGTATTATTGAATTTACTGAAATGAAAATTCAATTCTTAAAGGACAATGAGAGAGAGAATTTAGAATGGACTATTAAGTTGAAGGAAATGCATCAGCAGTGGACTCTTCCAGCACTAATACATTATTCGAATAAAGCATTTATTCCACCAGCACCAAATGTCTCACAAGTAAAGAGTCACTTAGATTCAGACATACACTTATCGCCATGCAATGAAATGTACTTCATTAGTAAAGAAACAAAGCAGTGTCTAGAAATTCACATGAAAAAGCATATAGTACAACAAAAAATGGGTATTCCACGAAAAGTAGTACATTCATTATTGCAGTTTATCCCAGCTTTCCCACTGAAAGTGTCAGAGTTGTCTGTTACAAAAGGTATAAAGCATACAATGATTAAGGCTGTAATGCAAAAAAATACAGATCTTCCATCTGTGTTGTCCATTCCATCAATATTAAGTGAAAAAGCATTATTATTAGATCCACAGCTAATCATTTTAATTAGAGTGTCACTGAAAGAAAGGACTGTATTAAATTTACACATACGTAAAAAGTGTATAGAAGTTAGAAAAGAAGTCATGCCTTTTTTAGTAAGAGTGTCTTATGTACAAATATATTGGATCAAGAAAAAAGTTCTCAGAAGACAAATTTTACCAGGTAAAAAGAATTACAGGTCTCGGACCAAATTCTTAACATTTATTGAAGAACAGGTTATAAATGATTTTGAAATAAACATGAAGCACAAATATCTGGCATTCCTATGGGGAATACCTAGCGCATATATTGAGTCTTTACAGAAGATCATTCCCAAACCACCACCCTTATGCTTCATAAACAACCAAGTAAATTCTGGAATAGCTGTTAAACATATGGCCACTTTACTCATATCAAAGCATATCAGAAGCTATTTAGAATGGCATATTACGCTGAAAAAACTTCAGCACCAATTGGGGTTATCATGGCATATACAGGAATCCCACAGTTCCTTCATCCCAACTGCTCCTTTCCCACTACAACTAAGGATCAGTTCAAACTGTAAAAAAGAAATATTTTCCAGTGATAAGAACATCTTTGTGAACAAACAAATAAAAATATGCCTTGAAAGACACATTGCCCGGAAAATTCTTCAAAGGGAACAGGAAGTGCCAAAGCAAATAGTACAATCATTGATCCGCTTCATGCAGCTTTCACCAATACAAGAGAAGCAATCTTGTATAGTAAGCAAATATTTTCTAAACTACCCAATGCCGTGTCTTACAAAAGGATGTGGATATGAAAAACTGTGTTTTAAAACGAATGACATTTCACAACTTTCCAATTTCCGAACACTGGATAAAAATGATAGCCTACACTGGCATTTTATAAAAAGATCACTTGAAATTAAAATGGATAAGATACCTTTAAGACCCGAGATATCATATAACATAATGTACCCTGTTAAGAAATATTGTCTGCCAAAGTTTCCACACAAAGGATTAAAATGCCTCCCAGCTAGGGTAACATGTTTAATTTTTCTGGCAAACAAAGTGATCGAACATTTAGACTTGAACATACAGCATAAACACCTTACATTTCTCTGGGGACTATCTACTCCTTATACAGAATCTCAGAGAGCTATGATAACATATTCCCCCACTATATCAACATCATTGAATGGATGTGGAGCAATTGTGGAGGCTATGAATCGAGATAGTGCATTTATGTCAGACCATATGGCAAATAATATGGAATGGCATATAACAAAGAAAAATCTGCACCAGTACTGGGGTTTACCAATGCATCTGCAGAAATCGATTAACTCATTTATGCCAGCCCCACTTATACCTCTTAAAGTAAAATTTTGTTCAAACTTTCAAATAGGTATTGTTCAAGTGAGCCCTTCATATTTCAATGTGAATGGAATTAAACAATACTTTGAAGTTCTAATGTGGAGAAAAAAATTGCAGCGTCAGAGGAATCAGTCACTTGTTCGACCTGTGAATACATTTACACACATGATAACATCCTCAGCAGAACTAATGTGCCAAGCAGATGAACATGAGCAAGTTTGGTTTGGCATACAAGATACCAGTTACTTGAATTGTTTGAGCAGATCTCTTGCTATAAACAGGAGGTCAAATTCTACCACAAATAAATATATTCTTCACATAGACTATCCTATTTTGAGGAATAGTCTTTCAAGGTGCGAAACAATCTACATTTGGCATTTCTTCAAAACAACTGTTGCGCCTTTTCTAATCAGTAATGATATACAATATAAAAGAAAACGGTGCATGTGGATTGAGTCTGCACATCAAAGTCTTACAGCTGGGGAAGTCAACCAAGCCCATATACAATACACAGGGAATTCTCCCGTGGAAATAAAAGAAACACAACCTGCAATTGTATACATACCGTTTCAAAATGTATTTTCTGTCCAAAATAAATTAGTGACAAAACATGGGATTCCAAGAAAAAAATGCCTCATGCTTGGACTCGTAGATCAACTGCTTTCAACGCCTCAAATGTTAAAGCCATTACACCCCAACATACAATATACGTATCTCAGAGTCTTGGATTGTTCTACTATTTGCGTCAATGCTTTAAAAAGAATTCTGTATGAACAACGACCTCTGTTTCAAAACAGCACAGTGGCAGTTAGAGTAACCAACATGAATAAATTAAAACGCTTAAATCAAATCGAGGAAATGCTAGAATGGCAAGTTCAGGAGAGGCAGATGCAAGATTATTGGGTTTTCCCAGCCTACTTAGACAAAGAGGTTGACAAAAATATGCACAATCGATTGAAACTTCCACCTGTGGAAATCAGTATTACTAGTCATTTACCAGAGGCTGATGATCATTTATTCTTCGTGACAAAAAAAACTAAAGCGCTACTTGAAAAACATTTAAAAAAGAGGATAGAACAGAAAAAAATTCCCTCGAAAGTACAGCAATCCTGGATGGATTTTATGCCGTCCTCACCCCTGGCACCAGAGCATTACTCATTTATTTATGAAGACGAACTTTACACTAGGGAACAGGGTGCTACACAAAAAAATATTTGGCAGAAAGAGAATGAACTATTAAATATTCACTTTAAGAAAAAAGTGCTGGAAACTAAGTTAGGAGCAATACCTTCAATGGTAACAAAATCCTTTGAACAAGCATATCTGGGCAATAGAAAAAGTCTCCTTTCATGGATAAGAGACGGTGCTAAAACCGCAAAGGTTAGAAAAAAGTTTTTGCCATTTGTGGAACCGCTTGTAGTGAGACATTTGCATATGAATATCAAGCACAAGTATCTCGTGTTTCTGTGTGAATTTCCTGTGAACTCAATGTCAATGGAGAATATGATTCCAAAAGCTCAGTATTTTATTTCTTTCTCAAAAGCTCCAGCAAGCTTAATAGAGATTGTTCATGTGGAAAAATCTTTTATTTCAGAGACAGTCAGGGACTTTCTTGAATGGCACCTTAACCAAAAGAGAATACGTCATCTATGGGGTCTACCACCTATAGCGGTAACAAAATCCTTAATTGCCAATTTTCCACCTCCACCAAAGCTTGCTAAAAGAGAAGTAAATCAGCATACTGTAAAGGCAATAGCAGTCTGTACTGAGATAACTTTTGTTCCTATAGATGACAGATGCAATCTTGAGAGACATATTAAGAAACTAATCATACAAAAAAAAATGGGTATTCCTCACATAGTGGCAAACTCTCTGAGACAATTCATATTCAATGCACCAATAATAAACCCAGCTTCAGTAATGGAGCACAGCAAAGAAAGAAATCTCAAGATCAGCTTGTGCATGGAAAAAAAGGAACCTGCCCTACATTCCGTTAAGCCACTTCTGGGTACTAGATCGGTTTACTTATGCATGAATATAGAATCCACTAACGTAAATTCAACATTCTTCTCCAAATGTAAAGGGTTTGAAGACACAAATCAACTTTTTATGCACGCAACAAAAAAAGCTCTAGAAATTAAACTGAATGTAATACCTGTATTAGTGAATATTTCACATAAAACCGCACAATCCAGGAATAAACAGTATCTTCCCATAATGAGACATCCAGGTGAAAGAGTACCAAAAGCTAGAACTACATTTTTACCATTTGTTTTGCCGCATATCTTAAATTATTTAAACTGCAATATGCTACAGAAAAATCTAATATTCACCGGGGGACTGCCTGCCTTTTATAGAGAAACTCAAAAGCCTAAGATTTCTAGTCAACTACTATTACCTCCATCAGTCAAAGGAAGAGGTGCGTTCATTGAATTTACTGATATGGAAACTCCATTTATTCCACAGTCCTACAGAACCCATCTGGATTGGCATATTAAAGAAAAATCCCTGCAACATCTTTGGGGTTTGTCAAGAACTATACAGAGATCAGTGGGTGCTTTTGTGTCCAGTATCCCACAACTAATTACAGCAACAGTTAAACAATTTACACAAACACAAATAATTATCTCCACAAATAATCTTGAATTTCTAAATAAAGAGATTAGGTGCTCACTTGAGTTGCACACACAACAACGAATAATTCAGAGAAAAAGGGGCCTTCCCATGAGGAAGTTTATTCCTACTGATCCTGTAAGTGATTCTCTGATTGAGAACTCCAAGCAAAAGTCAAAAAGGAATCAATGTTTCTCGCCTTGGAAAATGAACACGGAAGAATTAAAAAAACTTGGAGAACATTTATTAAAAAAATGTCTTGAAATAAAAACTGAAGCACGACCAACTCCAGTGGCGATTTCTCATGATGAAATATGCTTAGCTAGAAAAAGCATATTGCCTAAAGCACCCCGTGTGGGTCAGGGGTTTCTAAGAAAAAGAGCAGCAGAATTGGTATTCATTGAGCAGTATGCTCTTCATAGAATAGAGCTTAACATCAAGCACAAACAACTTATGTTTCTCTTGAAGATTTGCAATACTTGTGACACCTCTCCAAAGGCAATATTTTCTCAAATGCCTCCTCGCTTTCCAGAGGCAAAAGAAAGTGGAGCTCTAGATGAAACAATAGGGTGTGATATCTCATTTATGAGTCGTAATGTTTGCGACATGCTGGAATGGCATATCAAACACAAGAGACTCCAGCACAGCTGTGGATTGCCATTAACTATACAAAAATCATTAAACGCCTTCTGTCCACCAGGTTCAAAGATTATAAATGTACGGACACAATCAAAAGAAAAGGTTACCATCATTCCCACTGTTAATACGCTATTCTTTATTGATTTAGAGACAAGGGAACTTTTTGAAAATGAAGTTGAGAAGAAAATTATTCAGAAATGTTTTGGTCAACCAAAATTAGTCTCGAACTCTTTGAAGCATTTTGCCTCCCCACCCCCTATTCCTAAAAGTATGCAACCTGATGTCACTTCTGGTCCCCATAAAAGATATGAATCTATAACTCATAGGAAAAGTCAACAGAAAAGACATCCAGGAGGCATGTGTAAGCCGGTCTCTGGAACCTGTCAGAAAATACCAATTAAGCAAGAAATATGTGGGAAAAAAATTACTCAAGTTAAATCTGTACAATATAAGAGCCTTGCTGAAGACCCTTGCAAAACTGTTGACTTGTCACTTGCATGCCACAAAAAGAAATATGAACGATTGCTCCCTGCCATAAATAACAAGCAACAGATAAAAGCCACTTTAGAACTTCATCTGCAACAAAGGATAGGTAAACGGAAACATTGCCAAATTAATTTGCCAAAGAGTGTTGCGCGTTCCATTCAGTTAAGCACTCACCTACCTCCTACACAGTTACTATGCTTTGATCCATATACATTTGTGTCAAAGCCAAATGCTATATCAAAAAACATATCTGAAATCACTGCTATCCTGGATACTCACTTAAGAAGGAAACAGCTTGAAAAGCATTTTGGAGTTCCTCCCTTGGTGAAAAAATCCATAAATCTTATTAAAGTACCTCCTGCTCCTGAACTTCGTTTGTACTGTAAAATGGATGGACACAATAACGAAATCCAACGTAAGACAAAACATAAAGCTTCTGTGAAGCATCAGAACATCACACGTTGTCCTTTAAAATATTTGAAAACACCTTCCATTGACAGAAATCTTCAATATAGAAAGGATGTGATTAACAACTTGGAATTTCAATTTAAGAAAATAACATTAAGTCAGCTCTTAGGTTTTAGATGGTCCAACAGAGAAACCATTCCAGTGGAAGTTCCATTTTCTTATAGCGATAGGCTTTGCACATGCTATGATTATCCATACAAGGAAGTAAACCAACCTAAACATATTTTACCGTCAGGTGTAGATAAACAGATGCCACAGTTTCAATACCAGGATATCCTGAACAAGCCTAACGAAATATCCATAGTACAAGAGTACTCTGTGAGGGCTGACTTGCTTCAACATGACAAAGATCTGAAAGCATTTGGCATGTCATCTACATGGCTTCTTCAGAAATGGGATTCTACACTAGAGCAGCAGTGTACCTCAAGGTCAATAATAATAAGCAACATCAATATGAGGCACCAGTATACTAAGGAACTGCTTTCTAGACACTTTCTACACAAAATTATTATGAATTCTGGCATAATGCCAATGTGTGTTATCGAGTCTTACAATATCTTAAAGTATATGAAAAAGGAAAGGAATAGGGCAGTTGCGAATAAACTGAGAATGGAGGGTAAAAAATGGATACAGACTGGTTCGTCATCTTTAGCTCATTTACAAAACAAACAAGAGACAACAAAGACAGATGAAGTAGTGAGGCCGAAAACATTTAAGTCACATAAGAAAGAAAGAAGTATCTCTGCTTCCCCTTCAGATGCCAAGAAGTCTTTTTATACTCGCAATCGTGCTGGTGGTGAAAGAAAGAGATCATTCTTGGAGGCATCACGCCGTGTGCTTTGGAATATGACATCTCGAGAGAAGACTTCTTCCAAAAAACGACCTGTAGCATATAATTCTAGGTTATCTACAGCAAACACAATACCATCTTCTAAATGTTCACTTAATTCTATTGGTTCACCTATGAGATCCTCTGTTTATCCCTCTCATGCAAAGGAGAAACCATCCATAAAAAGTTATGATAAAAAAACTGCAAATGCCAATATTGACCGAACATGGAGCAAAAGTGGTAGAAGTGAAAGTAAATCTCAGAAGCCTAACGGAAGGTCTGTAACGACAAATAATGCTGTCACTCAGAAGTGTGGATCCCCGATACCTACACAGAAGAAAGCTTCTACAACTGCAGCACCTACACATCACCAAATGAAATCTTCCACAAGACAAAAATCTTGGAGAACAAAAATTCCAGATACTTTTATAAACATGAGACAATGGGTTCAAGGAAATGCTAGAGTTCTAAAAGAAAATGTGCAGTGACTCTTGGAAGACGCAAGGAATCGTGGGTCTCGGTTTTGGTAGGCACCGTGGTAACTGGCACTGTATATCACCTATGCTATCTGTTCCTGGAGTGCATTTTTGGCGTCTTTTTAATGCACTGGTGCCACTGAGCTTGGGAACCAAGTCATGCATCTGGGACTTGTCAAACTTTATTAAAAATATTTTTTAAAACAAGCAGAATTCTTACTATTTTTGCTACTCAGTGTCACGGGAGACCAGGTACTTACACATTTATACCGGGATCAAATCACTGAGCAAAGCCAATAAATAAAATAAATTGTGATTTATTCCGTAAAAACAGGCAAACACATATTGGATTACAATAGGCAGAAGAAAATACACTTACTGGGGTTTGGCGTTGACAAACTGACTTTCCTAGTTGAAATAAAGTCTTTAAAACAGTTAGTTGGTTCTGGAGCTCAAATCGGCATGAGCCTCCAGCAGCTCCCACACTTTCCACTCCAAATGGTACTGAAAGTGTGACTTAGGCTAAGGCCCCACTCCCTCAGTCAGTGCGCCCGGACTGCAGACAGGCGGCGCGCTGACAGACACAGACCGCGATATGCGGTCTATAGGGAGCCGAGAGCCGGAGCGGGAGTGGGAGGGCGTGGTTTGAGCGGAGGGACCCGCTACTCCCTCCCTCCCTCCATGGGCTCGGTCTCCCTGGCTGCAGGAGGGAGCTGCTGCGGACTGCCGGAAGGTAAGCAGCTCCTGCTCCCTCCCCCTTCCCCCACAAATGCCACACACACACACACACCACCCCCTACCTTGTGTAGGAAGCTGTCTGACAGCTCCCGGTCCCACCCCCGCCACTGATAGGCTCATCAGCGCACCACGTGACGCGTCACCACTCGGGATCACAATTTTCTTGCATCCCCTGGCGGCTGACGCGTCACAGCGCCGTAGTGAGCTGTCGAGCGAGGGGGGACTGGGACCTGCTCAGATGGATTCCCCGGCTGGTGGGGAACGCTCACACGGCCGCCCGCGCCGCCGGGCGCAGCGGGTCCCAGCCCTTAGGCTGCGCTTATAGTGCCGGCGACAGTGACGTGACATTGAAGCAAAACAAATTAATTTCCGGCATCACGTGCACTTATAGCAAACGTGATACGAAGGCACGACGAAGCGACGGATTGGTCGCGATCGCTGGAAGTCATCTCTATTTGATTTTCCAGCGACCGCCGCCTGACCGTCGCGTCGCCGGCACTATAAGCGTAGCCTTAGAAACTTTTCTGCTTAAAGTCCTGTAGATGTTTCCTTGCTGTCTCCACAAGGCTTCTTTGGGTCGGTCCGACCCTCCATGAAGGTTACACACATTGGACCTTGGAATCACAGGTCGGACCGGTATTCTGATCTCTTAGGAATCTCCTTAGCAATCTGCTCTTAGGAATCTGTTCTCTGGGCTGGCTACTAACTTTTTTGTAACATTTGCAAAGTCAGTCCCTCAGCCTTACAGCCAACCCACAAGCATGGGAAATTCATCTCTAGCCACTCAACACTTTGCTATGGTTGTGAAAGCTAAGAAAAAAAACGGTGTATATAGCGCTAAAAAGTGTTAAAATTAAATGATAACAGTGATTCTACACTACCAAAAATGTATAACATAGGCTGCCAGGTGACACTAACCCCAAGAAACAGTTAGTAAAAAACCAAACATATACAATACAGACCGGCGCCGTAATAGTCCAAAAGGTGAAGCAAAGTCCAATGGTGACAATGTCTCTTTTTTTTTTTATAACTTGTATTTTATTGAAATATTTTTTTGCGTAAGAAATACAATAAAACATACATTACATAGTTACTTTGTGCATCGTAGTAAAATAAATACAATCTTTGAAACATTGTGCTGTATATAAAGTGGGGGTTCCACGACTTTTCGCGCCCTACTGAGCCGTGGAAAATGGGGTTGAACCGGGGTTGAGGGGGGAAAAGAGGGGGGGGAAAAAAAAAAAAAAAAAAAGGGGGGGGGGAGGTGGGGAAGGGGGAGGAGGGTTAGGAAATGGCAGGGGGGATAGGGAAAGGAGGTAATTGATTACTAGATGTTGGTATCGCCGGGTCACGAGAGATACTCCAGTTGTCAGTCGTAGAATGAGTAAGCTGGTGCCTGAGTGTTGAAGTATATAAGATAGAACGGGATCTTTGAAATGGCTCACTCCTACAGGAGAACGCATCTACCATTATCAATGCCAAATTGTGTTACGCTCAACCCCGGGGATGTCTGTCTGTGCTAACCAAGGAAGCCAGACGTTTAGATAATTGTCACCAGTGTCGTTAACCAGACTCGTTAACTTTTCCATCTGGCAGATAAACCATAATCGATTCCGAATCTTTGGGATGTTTGGTATGTCGGGGCGTTTCCATAGTGCTGCGATCTCACACCTCGTTGCAATTGCAAAATGAGAAATTAATTTATTTTGGGATTTTGTTAGATCTTTTAGAGGTCTGTTCAGGAGGAACAGCCAAGGATCTGGGGGAATAGTGAGGTCAAAAATCCTCTGTATCCAATTTCTAATCTTGTCCCATATTTGGGCTATTCGTGGGCAAGACCACAGCATATGTAACAAGTCGGCCGTTGCTCCGCACTGTTTGGGGCATAGGGGGGAGGAACCTGGCACGAACTTAGATAATTTGAGTGGGGTGAGGTACCACCTCATGAGTACTTTATATGCGTTCTCCTTTAGTGTGGTGCAAATAGAGCTTTTGGCTGTGGCTAAAAATATGGTGTTCCAATCGTCCTCCTCTAGAATCTCTCCTAGGTCCGTCTCCCATTGGTTTCTAAAAGCAGGGGTGTGTTGGTGTGATGCTGAGAGATCGACTACTTCTTTATATATCGTTGATATAAGTCCCTTAGTGTCGGTTTCTGCCCGACAGAGCTTTTCGAATTTAGTCAGGGGGGGGTATGGGGCCAATTTGTTGTAGAATGCTCTTATCTGGAGATATTTAAAGAATTCTGAGTGGGGGATATTTTGTTCTGATCTGATGTGTTCGAATGTTTTAATTTTAAGATCAAAACCCTCTAGGTCCTTGATCCTATTGTATCCTTTTGATCTCCATACTGAACAATTACTGCCTATTAGACCAGGTGCGAACCTCGGATTATTCCATATGGGGGACATTAGGGAGTTAACTGATGTAAGAGAGTTCTTAATTTTGGAAGCTTCCCAGATCGACAACGAGTTAGTCATTGAGGTGAGCGGCAGATCTATGTGTTTTCTTGAGTTTTTAGGTAGCCAAATTAAACTGCTAAGGTCCAATGGAGAACTAGCAGCATCTTCCAACTCCACCCATCTTTTCAATTTAGGGTCGGAGTGCCATTGTATAATATGACTTAATTGAGCCGCTTTATAATACGATAACAGGCAGGGTACCGCCAAGCCTCCCGCTAACACAGATCTTTTCATATTTATTTTATTGACTCTCGGTTTTTTCCCCTTCCAGATGAATTTGGATATTTCAGACTGAAGTGAGAGTATATCCTTCAGTCTGAGTGGCACTGGCAGGGTTTGGAAGAGGTATAGGATACGGGGTAGTAGGTTCATTTTGATGCTATGTATCCTACCTATCCATGAAATTTGCTTGGAGGCCCATCTGGAGAGGTCTTTTTTTAAGGAACGAATTAGGTTGGGATAATTTGCGGAATAGATATTTTTAGCGTTTTTTGTAATTTGAATACCTAGGTATTTTATGGATTTCTTTTGCCAATTAAACTGGAAGTTGAGCTTTAACAATTTCTCGTGTGACTAGGGAGATTAATGTTTAGAGCTTCTGATTTGGATTGGTTGATTTTGAATCCAGAGACTTTGGAAAATCTGTCAAGTAGGTCAAATAGGTTTGGGAGGGAAGTGAGGGGCTTTGAAATTATTAATAAGATATCATCTGCGTACAGGGCCGCCTTATGAGTTTGTGAATATACGTTTAACCCTGAGATATCTGGGTTGTCTCGGATGTGTGCCGCCAGAGGTTCAATACATAGGGCAAACAGGAGAGGGGATAAAGGGCACCCCTGTCTCGTGCCGCTCTGAATCTGGAATGGGAGAGAGGGGAAACCCTGATGTATAACCTTGGCTGTTGGGCCTGAGTATAGAGACATAATTGCTCTGCTCACCTGATCCCCGAATCCAAATGCTGCGAGCGTTTCCTTAAGATATGGCCAGTCAATCCTATCAAAGGCTTTTTCTGCATCCAGACTTAATAGCATACTTTGGGTGTTATTTTTATTTGCCAATTCTAGCAGATCAATAAATCGTCGGGTATTATCCGCTGCCTGCCTTTCTTTTATGAAGCCGACTTGATCTGGGTGTATTAGTCTGGGTAGGATTGTACTCAATCTGTTGGCCAGGAGTTTAGCGAATAATTTGATATCCGTATTGATTAATGATATAGGTCTATAACTTGTACAATGCAACGTATCTTTCCCAGGCTTATGTATGAGAGATATAGACGCCCGCAGCATATCTCCGGGGATTGGGGCTCCCGCTAAGATAGTGTTGAACATGTGGAGCAGCCTTGGTGCAAGTAATTCTGAGAATTTTTTATAGTAGAGCCCTGAAAAGCCATCCGGACCTGGTGCCTTTGAAGATTTGAGTTCTTTGATAGCCTGTGACACTTCTTCCAATGTGAAGTCAGTACACAGCTTGTTGCTTTCGCTCTCTGTTAATCTCTCTAGTTTTGAGCTGGCTAAGAAATCTCTTAGAGCCTTGCTCGTTTTGCTATTATGTGCCACTTTCTTCCCATCATATAAGGAGCCATAGAAAGAGCCAAATTCTTCTACTATCTTTTGGGGGTTGGATGTGTGGATGTCAGATTTTAAGCGTAAAGCTTGGATATTAAACTTAGATTGTCTATCTTTTAGCGCGCGGGCTAGCATCGTATCCGGCCTGTTAGCTTTTTCATAAAACTTCCTCTTTGACCAGCTTAGTGAGTTGTCGGCCCTGGAAGTTAATAACATGTTTAGTTCAATTTTGGTATCTTTTAATGTCTGAAGTGTTTGTTTGTTTGGGTGAGACTTGTGAGATACTAGTAGAGAGTGGAGTTTGTCTTGGAGAATAATAATTTTAGCGTCTCTCTCCCGTTTTCTTTTAGCGGTGATGCTGATTAGTAGACCCCTCAGTGTAGCTTTGTGAGCTTCCCAAAGAGTAATATGGGATTCCACAGAGCCTGTGTTAAGTTTAAAGAATTGATCAATATCTTGACCTATAGCATCACAGAGTGCGGGTATCTTTAGGATTGATTCATTTAGTTTCCAGTTCGCCCCTGGTCTAAAGGCCCGAATTTTAGTGCACCGTAGCTCTATAGGTGCATGGTCGGACCATGAAATATCATGGATCTCAGAACGAGCGACCATAGGGACCAGTTGACCCGAAATGAAGAAGTAGTCGATTCTGCTATATGTTGTGTGTGGATGGGAGTAAAAAGTATAATCCTTACTCGTCGGATGTGTCTCTCTCCAAATGTCCACTAATTGGTTGTCTTTTAGGTTTTTAAGTAGGGAGGAGTGAGCTTTTTTGTTGTCTGAGTCCTTTCCCCCTGATCTATCTAGGGAAGCTTGTATTACTATATTGAAATAACCTGCGAGGATTATGCTGCCTTGGGATATTGAGCGCAGAATTCGGAAAAATTTATTGAAGAATGCAGCATCTTGTACACATGGGGCATATAAGGATGCTAAGGTGATATGTTGTTCGTGTATAGTACCTACAAGGATTAGAAAACGTCCTTCCGCGTCTTTTTTCACTGTTTTGGCTACGAATGGAGTTTTATTGCTAAAGAGTATAGCTACACCGCCTTTTTTGGTGGGCGCCGAAGCTGTATAGAACTGGGAGAAGCCCTTGTCTAGGAATTTAGGTGTATTGTTTTTACTAAAGTGTGTCTCCTGGAGGAGCAATATTTCAGCCTGTTTTCGTCTATAATCAGAGAAGGCTAGTCTTCTTTTAATTGGGTTATTAAAGCCTTTAACGTTGTGTGAGATTAAGTTTAATGCCATTGTGCAATAGGGAGGAGGTACGATGTGTCGTATGATGGGTACTTACTGTTATCAATGCCCGAAGTGGTCTTAGCTTTGTCTTTTTCTGCCCGCGTCTGGAGCGTGACCCTTGGATCCTTGAGTCTTAGGAGTGTGGTTGGGGGGGGGAGGGGGTGGGGAGACGTTGAACATATTGGGAAAGCTACATGGGGAAAGAGCAAAATAAATTAAGTAATGTGCAACATATGCAAAGTAAAAAAAAGTAGGGGAAAAAAGGGAAGACAAGAGCTCGCCTCGGGGGCCCCCGAGGACGGCTCCTGCGCCTAGAGGGAGGGACTTCAGGTCTCATCACCTGGATGAGCCTGCCTCCAAAAATGGAGTCAGATCTCCCTAGGTCTTGAGGTTGGTCCCGTAAACTAGGGGACCAGGTTAGAGAAGGCATATGCCACGATGAGGCTGGGCCCGCCGGCACTCCTCTATTGGGAAAACAAATCAAACTTGCGGCAAATAGCTCGAACATATTAAACAGGTATTAAACAGATTATATACCCTAAACTGTGAACTGTAAGTACAGAATTTTGGCTCTTTCTGTAGGTGAGTATAAAGCGTATTGCGAAAACCGCCCAGATCCCGCCAGAGTCTTTGAGCCCAGACCTCCTACAGCTATGATTAATCCCGATTGGGAGAGTAGCCTAGGTAACTGGAGAATGTATTAAAGTATATTGTCTGTCATCTGGCTCCGCCTAAGTATACATAAACCTACCGCTGGATAAACAAGCATGTGTATACATACTAAAGTATGGGGGAACGAACGTGAGGGAGGACACCTAAGGACTGAATATAGTGATAGCTGCTTATTGTGGGATCAGTATAGATAGTAAAATTTCCTGCAATAGAAAATGTAGTTATTGTGTAAGTAATGAGTTAAGGATTGGATTATATATTTTGGAAGCCTTGGGGAGTATAGTTCCTGAAGAGATTCCCAACCCATCTGCGATGCAGTCGAAGAGAGAGTGTGCCTCCTCGGATCTCTCCCTGCTAGGTAAAAGCCAGATGTTTCGGCTATATTGTGGTGGTGAGCCAGAATCAAAGTATATATCTATACATATATACAGCTAAACCCCGTTATAACGCGGGTCTCGGGGTCCACCCCGAGACCACCGCGTTACTAACGGGGTCGCGAGAAAAAAAAATGGCCGCCGCGCTTTAGCGCATATTCATCCCGCGGGACAGGAGATGGGAGCGGGCATGTCCCTCCGCTCCCCGCTTCCCCCTTCCCCCTGTCACCGCGGGACAGGCCGCGGGGCAGGAGATGGGAGCGGGGATGTCCCTCCTGTCCCCGCTTCCCCCTGTCACCGCGGGAACGGCCGCGGGGCAGGAGATGGGAGCGGGGATGTCTCTCCTGTCCCCGCTTCACCCTGTCACCGCGGGACAGGCCGCGGGGCAGGAGATGGGAGCGGGGATGTCTCTCCTGTCCCCGCTTCACCCTGTCACCGCGGGACAGGCCGCGGGGCAGGAGATGGGAGCGGGGATGTCTCTCCTGTCCCCGCTTCACCCTGTCACCGCGGGACAGGCCGCGGGGCAGGAGATGGGAGCGGGGATGTCTCTCCTGTCCCCGCTTCACCCTGTCACCGCGGGACAGCCCGCGGGGCAGGAGATGGGAGTGGGGATGTCCCTCAGGTCGCCGCTTACCTCAGAACCATGCTGCCTGCATGGAGGTTGTAGCGGGGGGTTTCTTCTCCCCACCGCTGTCCCCGGTGCTCCCGCTGCCTGCGCGGGAGGAGGGGGGGGAGCGGGTGGTGGTGCTGGTCGCGGCCTTTCCTCTGCTCCGACCCCACCCCCCGTCTGTGTAGAGTGAGAGAGTGTGTGTGTATGTATATATGGGAGAGAAAGTGTGTGTGTGTGTGTGTGTGTGTAAGTGTCTGTGAGTGTGTGTAAGTGTCTGAGTGTGTGTGTAAGTGTGTGTAAGTGTGTGTGAGTGTCTGTGAGTGTCTGAGTGTGTGTGTAAGTGTGTGTAAGTGTGTGTGAGTGTCTGTGAGTGTCTGAGTGTGTGTCTAAGTGTGTGTGAGTGTGTGTAAGTGTCTGAGTGTGTGTGTAAGTGTGTGTGAGTGTCTGTGAGTGTCTAAGTGTGTCTAAGTGTGTCTAAGTGTGTGTGAGTGTGTGTAAGTGTCTGTGAGTGTGTGTAAGTGTCTGAGTGTGTGTGTAAGTGTGTGTGAGTGTGTGTGAGTGTCTGTGAGTGTCTGTGAGTGTCTAAGTGTGTGTAAGTGTGTGTGTGTGAGTGTGTGTGAGTGTCTGTGAGTGTGCGTAAGTGTGCGTAAGTGTGCGTAAGTGTGTGTGAGTGTGTGTGAGTGTATGTGAGTGTGCGTGAGTGTGTGCAGTGTGTCAGTGTGTGTGCAGTGTGTCAGTGTGAGCAATGAGCAGTGTGTGTGCAGTGTGCAGTGTGTGTGCAGTGTGGCAGTGTGAGCAATGAGCAGTGTGTGTGCAGTGAGTGTGTGCAGTGTGCAAAAAAAAAAATGTAAAAAAAAATTTTTTTTAAAAATTGAAAAAAATTTTTTTTTTTTTTTTTAAAAACGGGAGCCACGGGAAAACCGCGTTATAACCGAATCGCGGTATAACGAGGCGCGTTATAACGGGGTTTAGCTGTATGTGCATAAATGCACTCTTACATGCACACATACATACGTACATACGTATCCACATATATACATCACACACATCACACATATCCCCGAACATACAAACTCACACATATATACATACATCTGTACATATATATTCATATATAGGCACACCTACACATATACATATACGCTCACACAAACATACACGTACAGACATATAAACGCATATATACGCTCCTGTACATACATATATATATACATATCCATACATGCACACATACACACATACACAGGTATATATATACTCACACATACATATAAACACATATGTGCACATATACATACACACGCACATATATACAAACACATATACTCATATATACACACATATATACAAATGCATAAACATACACGTGCACACATACATACATACATACGCACATATATATAAACATATATACTCATACATATACATATACATACATATGCACAAATGCATACATACCCACGCACTCATACTTATATACGAACGCATATATACATACACCCATATACACTCATATGTATATAACTATGTAATGTATTAGATTATTAGTTTATTAGTTTGTTAGTGTGTGGTGTACAGTGTAGGTGTGAGTGAGGTGGATACTGGGGAGAATGCCGCTATGTTGAATTTCTTCTTCTCTCTGCTCGTCTGGCATCCGGCTTCCTCCTTTCAGCTTGGGCTCTTCCTGCATCCGGGTCCTCGATGACGTCAGCGGCATCCAGCGGCAGCCATCTTGGTGGTGGCGTCGGATCCCTTAAGGAAACTCCGATCTCGCGAGACCTTGATGACGTCAGCGGCAGCCATCTTGGTGGTGGCGTCAGATCCCTTAAGGAGACTCCAATCTCGCGAGTCCTCGGTGACGTCAGCGGCATCCAGCGGCAGCCATCTTGGTGGTGGCGTCTGATCACTCAAGGGAACACTGATCCCGCGAGAGGGAGCAGCGCGACGGCGACGTCATACCTGGCTTCGCGCCATCCTCACTGCAGCTCCCGCGCCGGACCAGGGAGGATCAGGGAAAGATGGCTGCCGCTCGAAAGTGTTGTGCGGCTCAGCTCCAGGCGGCGATCAGGATTTTGAGAGCGTAGGTAGGTCGGGACAGCGGCGGGGAGGGGTATTCTGCGCCAACAGTTCAGTATTTGTATCAGGAATCAGGGAAGCTGGTTTATTCTGATCCTGATGCCTCAGGGGCAGTCATCCCCTTAGGTTTGTTGGTTCCCACTTTGGACCAGGAGGGGCTGGTAGATGTGGAAGGGGGGTTTGGTAATGGGGAACCCGGTGTGCTTCGGGTGGTTCTGGGGATGCCTAATTTGGTTAGGAAACTCTCCCCATCCTCCGGATTCTTTAGTGTATGGGCTACTCCGTTCTTGATGCTAAGAAGGGCACAGGGAAACAGCCACCTATATTTAATGTTGTTGTCTCTCATTACACGTGTGGTGGGGGCCAGGGCTTTTCTCTTCAAAAGGGTAGCTGGGGCTAGGTCTTGGTATACCTGAAGCTTAACTCCTTCAAACTCCAGTGACCTGGCCTCTCGGGCAATTCTGCACACTTCTTCCTTTGTGCGGAAGTGGTGAAATCTGGTGACAATATCCCTGGGGGGGTCTCCGCTCTGCGGTTTCCCACGGAGAGCTCTGTGGCAGCGGTCTAGCCTTAACTCTGCCTCCTGTTGCTCTAGCCACCTGAGGGTGAAATCTTCTGGGTTATTGATGCTTTCTGGCACTCCACGTAATCTAATGTTGCATCTCCTGTCACGATTCTCTGCGTCTTCTGCTTTATCCTCCAGGAACTTAACTTTGTCAGTCAGAGAGGATATTTGTTCTTGTGTATGGGAGATGGCAGCCATTGATTCATCAGCCTTTGTTTCAAGAGTGTCAGTTCTTTCACCCAGGGCATCAATGTCTTTCCTGAGGGCCCAAAGTTCAGATTTGAAAAACTTTTTCATATGTGAACAGAATTCTTTTAAGTCCTTTCTTAAGTCCTTTCTGCGAACCACTTCTTCATCTCCTTCATCTTCCGTGAAGGGATCTGCCTCCGGGTCATCCATAGCAGGGTGGGGGGGAGACACCATTTTATTCTGCTTATCTGCTGGGGGCACTGCTTTCCGCTTGAAATATGTAGAAACTGGCTGGCTTTTGGTGCGGGCAGTTCTGCCTGAGGCCATCTCTGCAGGTTTATAAAACTTTTGCTGTATAGTGAGCCGGGGAGTGATTGAAATTGCCGCTTTTATTATGTTTAAGAATGCCGACGGGTGAGGAGCTCTGGGATCAGGACTCCATTCACCTCGGTGTAGCTCCGCCTCTCCCGGTGACAATGTCTCTTTAACTGTAATCTGCAGAAATATTGGGATGCTCCAACATTCTTCAAGATGTTACTCCACATGTATGTCAGGGAGAAAAACAAAGAAGACACATCATAGTGCAACACAGCTGATACTATCAAATAGAGTGTACAACACAAGACAAACAAACAAGACAAACACTACATAAAACAGGTGAGGCTGACTATAATAAAATGAGAATTTATTACACATATATAAATGAGGCAGATGCGGGATCCGGTGTGTTAAAACCAGAATCCTACTTACAGGACTGCCACAGGTCATACGCAGAGGTTTAGGATGTATCTGTTCTTGCTGCTGCTCCGTCGGAACACGTGACCTCCCAGGGATTCTCTGCTTCGGCGACCGGAACTGCGTCACTCTCCGCGACACAGGAACTTCCGGGGGCTCAAGCCCTCTCTCTCTCTGCAATCACCTCCGAAATCACCTCTCTGGGAGCGGATAACGAGCACCAAAAATGTCCTCTGCAAGTAGAGTCTGAGGCCTGCGTCCTGCCAAGTCTCTGCCACACTGCACAATAAAATCTAACAAACGGCCTGTTTTATGTAGTGTTTGTCTTGTTTGTTTGTCTTGTGTTGTACACTCTATTTGATAGTATCAGCTGTGTTGCACTATGATGTGTCTTCTTTTTTTTTCTCCCTGACATACATGTGGAGTAACATCTTGAAGAAGGTTGGAGCATCCTAATATTTCTGCAGATTACAGTTAAAGAGACATTGTCACCATTGGACTTTGCTTCACCTTTTGGACTATTACGGCGCCGGTCTGTAGGGTTGTGAAAGCTGGCACCTATGGCTTCAGAAAAGTGAGAGGGCATGTGCACAAACCGCCATCTTGCCCACTTACTATTCAAAGGCCCCCGCAGGTTCAGTGCCTCCAAGTCTAGGAAGGTGACAACTGGCCAGGCTGGTCAGCTATCAGTCCAGGACTTGGGTACTTGAGTTAGCCATTTCGCCTGAATAGCTTTCACACCCCTGGCAGCTAGTGTCATTTTGACCTACGGACCTGGGATTAGGCTCACTGGCACAAAAGCCCACGTGGCCAGGAGCCCCACTCTGTCCCTAGGATGAAAGACCCTGCCTGGTTTAATGGATAAAGTAAAACATATTTTAAACCACTGCGGCTTAATAAAATATACTTTCATACATTCTGCTGCTAAAATGTGTTACAGTCCTTTGGTGTATGAAATAAAGTGTAAAAACTAAACGGTTCCCCTTACAGTAGCCTTTATTTCTTACACACAGCAAACTAGACTTTTAAACATTTTAACTTTACTTTTAAAACTCTCACATCCTTATCTCTGGCTAGAGTAACCCCCAAATCTTTATACTAGGTTTAGGGAGTCTGGACAAACACTGGGCCTCCCCTCATTATACTGGGGACCCCGGTACAGGCCTAGGGATACCTTAGCCCCGGTGCCCCGTTTTACCCTCTGGGCTGTGCTGAAGCAGGCAGACTAGTGGTGAGCCGCAACAACACTTTCATGGTAGGGTTTTGACTGGAGCACGGCACTTCAATGTAGCCGGGAATCTAACCTGAATCCCGGGTACATTTTGGGTATCTCCAGTAACTTTGGAACCCCGCTAAATAGACACAATCTGAAAGAAGTTTCTCCATCAAACCTACCCTGAAATTCACAGCCTGGTCGTCTCCACTTACAAGCACTCCTGGAAAGGGTAAAACATAAAAAATTGCAATTCTCGCATATTTTATTACATGGTACAGTAATGCATGCACAATACATGGGTCCAAGAGCTGACACTCTAAGACCGCCAAACCACAGTTCAGGGGTAACCAAGTGGGCTTAACCTTTATTATAAAGCCTGGTTACCCCCTCACTATCACACTCACCCCCACTATTTTTCCACTCAACCCAGATGAGTGGACAGGAGCATTTTTCGAGCCAGGCTCATTGCTATATACTCTTATTTTTACTGATGTGTAAACATATATTGTCCTGGACAGGATTGTATATTTCTCTGTATTTTTCCTGCTCTCAGGCTGCCAGCCCTCCCCAGCTAAAGTTACATGTTTTTCCCTGCCATGACGCAGCCAGAGCTGTGTATATTGCAACATAGTTGCTACAAGTAATCCCCTTTTACACAGCCTCTAGTCAGTTGCGCTGGCAACCTACCAATACTTACAGTTGAGATTGGTTTAGTCTGCTCCTCCTGCTTTATCTGCATATTGTTATTCCCCTTAGTCTGTTTCCTGTCAGCAAAGAAAGTGTGCTCTCTCTTTTCTACAGCATCCAAAGTGAGTGGACATCTTTCAGTGTTCCCTCAGAAAGGAAATCCTTTTCACCTTCCCCTCAGAGAAGCACTTCCACATGGCAGAACACCTCCCTCTCATAGGTTATTCTGCTGACAAGATAAATCTGCTAGCACAATCCACATATAAGAACGTTAATATTTCTGTTAACTCCCCTTAATAAAGTTGAAGAAAATATAAGGACTTTGTGTGCTTTAAAAGGGGACGAGTTAAGCTACATGCTCATATGCTACATATGAGTCTGGATCCAGAATATATATAAATAAGTTCCTATAAGTATCCTATAAATAAGTTCTAACAAGTTCCTCTCTGTGCATGACTTCTTTCTCTCTCACTCCCTGCTTCTCTTTGCTATAACTGAGACCTGGCTCACTCAGTCTGACTCTGCTCTGGAAGCTGCCCTCTCCTATGGTGGCCTTTCCTTCTCCCACACTCCGCGCACTGATGGCAGGGGTGGAGGCGTGGGGCTCCTGCTCTCCTTTCTCTGTCGTTACTGAACCCTTCCTATTCCTCCCTCTCTTGCTTTTCCCTCCTTTGAGGCTCACACTGTCCAGATTTTCTCTCCTCTCCCTGTTCATGTGGCGGTCATCTATCGCCCACCTATCTCTACTCATCCCCCTTCTGCCTTTCTCTCTCACTTTGAATCCTGGCTCTCTTTCTTCCTCTCCTCAGACTCCCCTGTTCTTCTCCTTGGGGACTTCAATTGCCACATTGATGACCCCTCTCTCCCTTGGGCTTCCCGCTTTCTTTCTCTAACCTCTTCTTTTGGCCTTCAACAGTAGACTGCAGCCAGCACCCACAAGGATGGCCACTACTTAGACCTGGTTTTCACTAAGAACTTCTCTCTCTCCGATTTCTCCATTTCCCCTCCCTGACCATCATCTCATCTCATTCTCTCTATCTCGCTTCTCCTCTTCTCCACCTCCATCTACCCCCCGGTTCTGCAGAAACCTGCGCTCTATTCACTTGCCTGACTTTGAGTCCACTTTACGCTCCTCCCTCTCCTCTCTCAGCTCTGCTACAGACCCCGACAACCTGGTCAGGAACTACAACTCTGTCTTGTCCTCCTCTCTTGATCTACATGCCCCACTTTCTCTCTGCCGCACTTGCCCTTCTAACCCTAGACCCTGGCTAAATTCCCACACGCGCATGCTGCGTTCCTCCACTCGTTCCTCTGAACGCCTCTGGAGGAAGACTCACACTCTCGCAGACTTCCTTCACTACAAATTTATGCTATCCTGTTTCAACTCTGCCCTCTCGCAAGCTAAACAAGCCTACTTTTCTGCACTAATCAACATGCACAAGTCTAACCCACGCCGACTGTTCTCTGTCTTTGATACTCTACTCAAACCACCCTCAGCTGCCTCTCCTTCCTCCATCTCCGCTCAGGACTATTTTAAGGAAAAGGTGGAATCCATACGTCAGAACATCCCCTCTGTTTCTTCTTCCCATCCTACACCTCTTCCTAACTCTCCTCCTGCCTTCCTTGACTCTTTTTCCACTGTCTCAGAGGAGGATGTGTCGCTGTTGATCGCCTCTTCTCCCTCTACCACTTGCCCTCTTGACCCCATTCCCTCCCATCTCCTAAAACCTCTTGCTCCTACTATAATCCCTACGCTCACACACATTTTTAACTCCTCCCTCTGCTCTGGAACCTTTCCATCCTCCTTCAAACATGCAACAGTCTCACCATTACTGAAAAACAGCAAGCTTGACCCTACCTGTCTTTCTAACTATCGACCTGTCTCCCTCCTGCCTTTTGCCTCTAAACTCCTTGAACGTCTTGTATTCTCTCGCTTGCTCCATTTTCTCAACACCTATTCTCTACTAGACCCTCTACAATCTGGCTTCCGCACTGCTCACTCCACGGAAACATGCTGCCAAAGACAGAGGTCATTAAACTCTGCTCATATTACTCGACCTCTCTGCAGCATTTGATACTGTGGATCACCCTCTTCTTCACATTCTCCACACTCTTGGTATTCGGAACAAAGCTCTATCCTGGATCTCATCCTACCTCTCCCATCGTACTTTCAGTGTCTCTTCTGCTAACACCTCCTCCTCCTCTATTGATCTCTCTGTGGGGGTACCCCAGGGCTCTGTCCTGGGACCTCTTCTCTTTTCTCTGTACACACTCTCTCTAGGTGACCTAATAACATCTTTTGGGTTTAAATATCACCTCTATGCTGACGACACACAAATATACTTTTCAACACCCGACCTTACACCTGCTATACAGACCAAAGTTTCTGAATGTCTCTCTGCTATATCATCCTGGATGGCCCTCCGTCGCCTTAAACTCAACATGGCTAAAACAGAGCTCCTCATACTTCCTCCCAAACCTGGCCCTACTACCTCCTTCCACATTACTGTTGGAACTACGATCATTCACCCAGTAGCCCAAGCATGCTGCCTAGGGGTCACACTTGACTCCTCTCTCACATTCGCCCCTCACATTCAAAACATTTCTAAAACTTGTCGCTTTTTCCTCCGCAATATAACAAAGATACGCCCTTTCCTCTGTTGCTCGACTGCTAAAACTCTAACTCAGGCCCTCATTCTCTCCCGTCTTGATTACTGTAACCTCCTGCTGTCCGGCCTTCCTGCCTCTCACCTGTCTCCCCTACAATCTATCCTAAATGCTGCTGCCAGAATCACTCTACTCTTTCCTAGATCTGTCTCAGCATCTCCCCTCCTGAAATCCCTCTCCTGGCTTCCAATCAAATCCCGCATCTCACACTCCATTCTTCTCCTCACTTTTAAAGCTTTACACTCTTCTGCCCCTCCTTACATCTCAGCCCTAATTTCTCGCTATGCACCATCCCGACTCTTGCGTTCTGCTCAAGGATGTCTTCTTTCTACCCCCTTTTTATCTAAAGCCCTCTCCCGCCTTAAACCTTTTTCACTGACTGCCCCACACCTCTGGAATGCCCTTCCCCTCAGTACCCGACTAGCACCCTCTCTATCCACCTTTAAGACCCACCTTAAGACACACTTGCTTAAAGAAGCATACGAATAGCACTGTGAACATTCTGAACACATGATACATAAAGCTTGGCCCCCTGCAGACGCACTTACCAGAACTCCCTCCTACTGTCTCTGTACGTTCTCTCTACCTACCAATTAGATTGTAAGCTCCTCGTGGCAGGGACTGCTCTTCCTTAATGTTATGTTTATGTCTAAAGCACTTATTCCCATGATCTGTTATTTATATTATCTGTTATTTATTCGATTACCACATGTATTACTACTGTGAAGCGCTATGTACATTAATGGCGCTATATAAATAAAGACATACAATACAAATAAAGACATACAATAAATATATATACACTCAATCCTATATACATACTGTAGTCAGTCACCCACACACACATAACTTCTACAGTATATATAAACTTACCCACAGATAAACTTACTTACATATTACTATTATACATTTAAACACACCTACACACTCATATATATATACAAACAAGCAGTCTCAGTTTTACAATGCAAAGAAACCTTAGACACTTACGACAATGGGTATTGCACTTTAGTAAATATACCCCATAAATTAGAACAAAGAATGATTGTCTAGTACAATATATATCTATTATACAGTATATAGGTCAAGCAATCCAATATGCAGTTTATTCTGGACCCAAGCTCACTTGTAGCATGTGAGAAGGTCCGTGTAGCATAAACTCGTTCCCTTTTTAAAGCACACAAATGCCTATTTTCTTCAACTTTATTGAGTGGGGTTAACAGAAATATAAAAGCACTTGCATATAGTTTGTGGTAGGAAATGTCTCTTGTGAGGAGAAGTAGCCTTTGTAAGAGGAAGGTGCTTTTTTATGAGGGGAAGGTAAAAAGGAATCCTTTTCTAAGGGAGCAGTGGAAGATGCATCTACTCACTGTGTCTGCTGATGATAAGAGGAAGCACACTTGCCTTCCCAGTCAGGAACAAGCCAAACGGGTATACTAATTAACAGAGAAGGGCAGGGGAAGAGGGCTAAACCAATCTCAAGCTATGAGCATTGGGAAGTTGCCAGGGCAACTGACTAGTGGCTTGTAGAAAAGGTTATATTATAACAACGGTGTTGCAATTACACAACAGAACTGGCTGCTTCAGAACAGGGACACGTGGGGAGAGCTGTCAGCCTGAGAGCAGAAAAAATACACAGGAAATATACAATCCTGTTCCAGGACACAGTTACAATTAGATACGTAGGTGCTCGACTCAAGTAGAATAAAATGAATGAGCGGCACTCCAGAAAAGATTGATACATGATTTATTTCTGCCTAGCACCAATGTTTCTATTATTGTAAGTTAAATCTGACCGCCTCACAACGAACAAAGCATTAGTGCTATGAGGGAATAAATTCTGCTGGGTGAATCATTTATTACAGTGGTAATAGTGGTCGGTCACCACCAGCACGTTACCGATGCATTGGGAGTCAGGTTTTATGCACAAGAAGTCCATGCAGACCAGATTCATGGAGCCAGAGCTTTTTAGGTGACCCATTTGGGGCTGCACGTGTGGGGCCGTTAGTCTACACACAGACGGACTCACCCATTCTTTTGTGTACCCCCATGATGGGGAAGCATAGGGGCTATGGGATTTGGTCTCAATGCCCATTCTTGCTGCAGCCCACGTCCATCTCGCTGGTGGAGAACACTTCCCGGCACTCCTCCAATTTGGCACTTAGCCTTATCTTCCAGTCTGCTAACAGGGTAAACTCTCTGAAGTCAAACTACAACCCATCCGACTGATTTTGCATGGTTGCGATGTTCACCTGAGCCAGCGTCTCTATGGGTGTAACTGGGTATATTGACCCAGTCTTGACCTTGGTCGAATGGCATAGTGTAAGCAGAGAGATTCTGGATGATCACCTTGATCTTCCCAGGAATCGAGGATTTCTCTCTCTCTGGTGTCTATTTTGTACCCTCTAAGGGTGTCTTCCTTGGCCGTACTCTCTAGGGGGAAGTACCAGTCGGCCTCGTCATGGCCCGGGTAGCAACATATTGCATCCATGTACTTCACTCCCCCGATAGAATCTCTAGCAATCCTGCTTCATTATTGCATATGTCACCAAATCCCTCTTGGGCCGAGACCCTACAGCACTCTTCCTTTAGTACCGGACGGATCCGTATAGAGGATAGGGGTAGCTCGCCGGCCTCTTGTAGATAAGCTCAGATCACCGCCTGCACCACATCGGCATTGGTCCCCAATATAATTGGAGAGCTGGGATGTTTCCGGGTCTCGGGGCATATAAGTACCTCCACTTCCATGGGATTGGTCTTGTTGGTGTTCAGCTGCGGTATGTTCAACCGTACTTTCACTACACCGTCAATGGGATAGTCTTTAGACCCCACAGCTTCATCTTCTCCGCCGACTGCATGGGCAGATGCTGAAGCTGTTAGTCATAGAATGGTCGGTAGATGATAGTTACTTGTGATGCTGTATCCAGCAATGCCGACGAGTATATACTTTCCACGAGGACTCGTATTAGGGCGGCCAGTCCCACTCAACTATAGGCATCCGGTTGGGGTGCTCCATTGGGGCTAGGCGCTGGGGTGCTGTCATGGGAGACCAAGTCTTATCATCACATTAATACCGGGATTCTGGATTGAGCACAACAAGGAGGGCAAAAAAAATTGTAATTTATTTCCCTTTCAGACAAACGCACAATTCTTCACAATTACACTTAAAACACTTACTGGAATGGAGAAACGAAATAAAATGTCCACGGAACAAATTACTTGAAAACAAAGTCTCAGGGCACCCCTGCACGCATGCAAGTGGGTGCGCGATTTGAGCCGTGCGACAATCCTTGGCTAGGGGCGCAGGTTGCCACCCCTGTATCTCCGCCAAAAGGAATCTTTTCGTTGGGTCCTCACAGAATTCGTTAGGGAATCCTTAGCTCAAACGAATTCTGGAAGAGGGACATGATCCTTGGTTACGATGTTGTTAACCCCTCACACTCCGGAACCGCTGACGCTGTAACTTGGACGAGTCTTAGATAGAACTCAGATGGATCTAACTAGGACTGGGCTGCAGGCATTTTTATATGGTTAAGGGTCCTATCTCAAACAAACCCAGCCAATCCTCCCGTGGGAACAACTTTTCCCACCTATCCCAGACTTGCCAGTAGCTCACAAAAAGGGCAGAAGTTGCTTCCCAGATTGCTAAGAGCATGTGCTAACTTGACACCTAAGCTGCTTAGCATACTGGGCCCAACCCTTACCTGGCAACAGTAAGTCTGGGGTTTGGCTATCCAGGGTTGATAGCCCATACTTTGCTACGATATCTGGTACTTTGCAATAATCCGGCCGCCCTAACACCAAGGGTCACTGAGGCTTTTCAACTCCGCGCTTCTCTAGACACTGGGGCACCAACTCAGCAGGGTGCCCATTGAAGTATGGTGATGAAAAATTCCTCAGCTCATTCATCCTTAACATATTGACAAGTCAATGGATTCAGTGCCGGGCTGACAGGAAAGGATTCCTGCATTTACATTTTAAAACATAACTGAAACACATGTTATTTGTATATGTACTTTCTGTATGTGTGGGTGATATAAAAACAACATGTATGTGAATGTTACATTTTCAACTATCTGTATTCCAAAAAATAGAGTGCTAGCTCCTTCCTAACAAAAGTTAGCTACTTAATTGAATAGGCGCTGTGATGTGGTTTGCGGTTTGAGCTATGGCATACAATGTATCACTGTTTGCCGGAATCGGTAACCGCAGAAGCACTCCACCACTTGACGTTGATTGGTTAACGAGACCGCAGGATATATTGTTGCATTCTACCACTTCAACTAGACCGCAAACCACTTATCCACTTGAGTTTGTAGTTAAGACTTCCCCGGTGGGTTTTGCGGTTTAGGAGGTGATACAGAGCTTTAATGGAGCCACTTACCACAGACGCACTTATTCAATTAATGCTTGGCACAACGCTAGAAGCTCCTCCTTGTGTTGCGAATACAGTTTGCACATTCAACATACATTCATAGGACTGCAGCTAGTTTGTGAGCTGCAAAACAGGGACATTACAGGGGATGCATAGGGGAAACATGACATTGTGGTGACCAACAATTAACCCCTTCATCCCCAACAAGGTTTAGGAGTAACCAGCCGGGTATAATACCTTTATTAATGGCCTGGTTAACCCCTTCACCGCCACAGGTGCTCTCCGATGACATGGTGGGTACTTCTGCCGGCTGCACCTTGCAGGTCATGGCCTTAGTATTGGATGGCCTGGACTTCAGGCAGTCCCTAGAGTAGTGGCCCTCCTGTCCACAGGTGTAGCAGCAGTTACATTGGTTCGCACCAGCCCTGGAGGTAGGAGTTACTCTCTGTGGCATCCTGGATATGGCGGCAGGTGCCCTGGAAGGAGGGTCGTACTCTGCACTTTCTGCCTCCATGGGCTTCAGGGCCGACTCCCCGTTGGACTATTCCTTGCGGGAGTCTTTAGACTTCTTGGGGGTGTGGAAGTGTAATTGAACTTCCTGTTTCTTTATGTGGCTCATCAATGCCATGTAGCTGGGGGGGGTGGGGGGTGGCAGCCTGAGGGGTGTCTTGCATCATGAGGGATATAGGGTGTAAGGATCCCTTCATGAGTTGTTTAAATATGTACTGATCCACCCTGCGGCAGGAATAATTCTCTTGGAGAGTAGCTTCCATAAATATAGTTGTAACCGTCGGACAAATGTGGACAGTTCTTCTTCCTTTTGGCGGAGAGCACGGAACTGAGCCAGGAGTTTATCCTTGTCGTTTTCATCAGTATAAAATTGGGGATTGGGCGGTGACTTCACCGGTGGTTTCACGATGCATTCGCACAAGTTGCGCGGCCAGGGGCTGGAGACACTCGACTAGTCGCGGCCTCTTGACGGCCTCAGATCAGGCCCACTCGTCGAGCACATGGAGGGCATGTTCCTTCCAGGCCTCGAATCCTTCATCCCCCAAAGGTGTGGATGTTATCCTGGAGAAGGCCTTGAGCTTTCAATAATTCTGGGTCTGGGAAGACATCGTTAGAGCTTCTACTAGTTGGGATAGAGTTACTCCCAGGTCGGAGCTCCCAGTAGAGAGGCAATTGTGAGTTTCTGGCCTTTGGCTAGGGCCTGCACAAGACTAGTCCCATACCGGCTGGGGGCTGTAGTTCTCCACTGAAGAAGGTCCCGGGATGGAAGTTGACAGGGGAGCTGGTAGCGAAGGGTATACTAGTGGGCAACCCGTGGGTAGGGCCTCTGGTAGTCAGTGCCCGGGGGGCATCTTCCTCACATATTTCTTGGTCCGTGGCCAGTATTAGGGCACTCCAATGTAATGTGGGGTCATATCTTTGACCTATGACCCATGCACTGGCTAGGCTGGAGAGTTGTCTTATGTGATCACTGACAGCACTCTTGGGCATGAGGGCAGGAACTCCTCCCACAGCGACCACATGGCGGGGAGTTTCGTGGAGCTCCAAGGCCCAGAGGTCGTGGACCTCTTGCTTGGAGGGGACAAACATGGTTTTTGCTAATTTTAACTACTGGTTCGGGCACCCCAGGTCTGAATCTCAACAGCGCCTCCAAATGTAGCCCCCTTTCCCCCATCTAGAGAAACTAAGTGTGGTGCATTACCTGAGCGGCTCACAGGAGGCCTGATCCTCTGCTGCAGGAAGCCTGTGGTTATTACAGTCGATCTGATGACAGCTCCTCCACCTGGGAGGGATCCAAGTACAGTTGGATAACCCCTTCCCAGGAACACACAGTAAAGGATAAATATACACACACGGTGATATAACAACTTATCTTTACTGGTAACATATAACTTATTACTGTACCCCCAACACAATAACGCCACCTTGGTGAGGCCCCAAAGTACTGAGGCACCCTGGGCACCTAACCACCTGGTGTCTACAGAGTCCAGCCCACCCAAGGTGTGTGTGGTAGCGCTACCCACAAAACGTGTGTATGGCCGTTAGTGCACGTAGGTGGTGATGCCTTCCCGGGTACTCCAGTACCCGGGTAACACCGGATGATACAAGGATCCATCTGTTCCAACAAAGATGTCTGCTCTGCGTGGGGTGAACTCCCGTTGGAGACACCTTTTAAGAGTCTCTTACTGTGATGGTGGTCTGGTCCCAGACCACAGGTCACCGCGTGGCATCTTGTCACAGTTGCTGTGCCTGTCACTATGCAGCTACTGGGGAGGTGTCCCTATCTAAGGGCCTTCCCTGCAGCAA
Source organism: Ascaphus truei (assembly GCF_040206685.1). Classification (NCBI taxonomy): domain Eukaryota; kingdom Metazoa; phylum Chordata; class Amphibia; order Anura; family Ascaphidae; genus Ascaphus; species Ascaphus truei. Next base: position 267,565,358 of record NC_134485.1, on the reverse strand, counting down.
CCGCAAGCTGAAGGGACTGGGGCCAATCTTGGGCAATCTGGCCTAGTCCAGGGATTCACATGCTCTGTCAATTCCAACTTGGTCCTGCTCCTGCACTAACTACAGTGAGTAAAAAAAGATGCATTAACTCCCACACTGTTTTTTATTATACTTGGTCACCTTGAAGAACAGAGGGTGACCACACAGATTGCCCTGCCTATGAAGATATCATGTAAAATGCAGTATTACTGTACAATTAAAATCAAGACTTTTGATACCTGCAATGAATTTGGTAATTCCATCTTCATGACCACTCTGACAATGGAGCACCATTTTAGCCGCAGTAAGACATGCAAAACTGATGTTAATAAGTTAAGTTTCTTCACTGAGAACATATCGGTGTTAACTACAGTATTTCGTTATCCTTTAGGCTGCGTCCATAGAACGTGGCGCAGCGCTGAGCCGCGCGGACACTGATGCTCACCTGATCAAGCATGAGCAATTTCATGCCCATGCAGGCTAGTCAGCGTCCGCGATCGGGAGGCGGGGGGAGGCAGAGGGAGGCGGGGCAGTGACGTTGCAGGGCCAATCGCCCGTGACGCACCGACGTCAACATCATGGCGCCGACGTCACGGCGCCGTGACGTTGACGCTGTTTCGTGCAGATTGGATGTTTTCAGCCGACAGCGCGCTAAAAAACAGCTTGGCTGACGGCTGAAAAATCCAACTTCTCAGCACGCTTGCGGACGCTCGCGTGAGCCCCCTCTAAAGACATCCTCATTGAGGATGCCGGGGCTCAGCACGGAGCGTTTGCACGGCTCAGCACGGCTTGTCCTTCTATGGACATGGCTTTACCCTAAATCTCCACCTACTGTGTCTAATATGTCAGCAAAAATGTCTTCCACGCGTATATACATTTGAAACTTTTTTTTATAGAACGTAATAACGTGACACAAGATTTTTTTTAACAGATTATGAAAAGATTACTGTTTTAATTAACCACATTTTTATTTTTCAGTGACTACAAAAACATTATTTAACCAAAACATGCTAAATAAAATGTTTATTTTTCTTTGTGCAGTTAACTATAATTGAATAGTTTAACTTAACATGACTGCTTACTAGAAATATAGTACTACAGTATGTCACCGTTATACTAGGCTCAGCCAGTGGAGCATATCAGTCCTGGGGTTACCACTATAAACTCTCCAGTTACAAGTGCAATCCCTGCAAACCTCAAACATTTTGTAAACAATCTAATTGGCGTCCCTAAACACAAATAATGAGGCTAAATGCAATGATTTACCTGCTTTTGTTCCTTTTGAAAATAGGCCCTAAACATGTCACTGACATTTGTATATTGTAGTGGCAGGAGACAGTGCACTTATAACGTACGTCATGGCCTTTTGCTTGTTTTCTAGGCAGGGTTCACAATGAGCGCACAGGAGTGCTGACCACAAACCTGAAACAGGAAGTGATCACGTGATCGCTCAGGAGAACGGTCACATGATCAATACTGCCGTAGGGTCCTTGCCACTGAAAGGGTATTAAGGAATGTACAAAGATATAGCATGGCTGCTACATTCATTGTTGTTACAAGAATGAAACATAAGAATAAAATACTAATCAATACATAGCATTGTGTGTAATACAATATTGTAATACAATGTCATAACAAAGGAATTCAAGGATGAACAAGGTTAACCCCTTCAGTATTAGATGAGCCTACAAGACATTGCTGTTCAATCCTCTCTAGAAGGGAGGCAGTTAAATATTTGCTGAACCAGTGAGCTCCCACCAGAAATACACCATCATCTGTGCCCTTCCCAATATTTTTGCTTCATTTTCCCTGGTATTAGACAAATGACTTAATATTTATACAACAGACAGAAAAGCCCAATGCTGCATCCAATGTGCCAAAATATATAGTAAATAGTACAGGCATACCCCGCATTAACGTACGCAATGGGACCGGAGCATGTATGTAAAGCGAAAATGTACTTAAAGTGAAGCACTACCCTTTTCCCACTTATCGATGCATGTACTGTACTGCAATCATCATATACGTGCATAACTGATGTAAATAACGCATTTGTAACAGGCTCTATAGTCTCCCCGCTTGCGCACAGCTTCGGTACAGGCAGGGAGCCGGTATTGCTGTTCAGGATGTGCTGACAGGCGCATACGCAAGCTGCCGTTTGCCTATTGGGCGACATGTCCTTACTCGCGAGTGTACTTAAAGTGAGCGTCCTTAAAGCGGGGTATGCCTGTATATAGTTAAATACTTCAATACTAATACTCTCATGAGTAACGGTCATTTAGTTAAACCCTGTGGCCACTTTTTAAAGTAGGGAAGGTTTTTTCCCATTTTGCTGCATGCACAGGCTCATTGCAGTCATTCTCCCTCCAACAGAGGTAAAAGAGAAGTTTCATAGTTTAGTGTTAGGACCTGCAAATTTGGTTATGCCTTGATGCAGCTTGCAGGCTTATAACGCTTTGGCCAAATGGTTTAACTAAATGACCCTTACTAAAGAGTATAATTATTATTATTATTGAAGTATTTAACTATATACTATTTACTATATATTTTGTCACATTGAATGTAGCATTGGGCTTTTCTGTCTTTTGTTGTATATATTTCGCCTCGTTCAGTAGCACTCCTTTTGACATAAATATATATATATGATTTGGTGGGTTCTGGGGTTAGAGCTTGCTGGGCTTGTATGTTTGTTAATTTTGACATAATACTGTATTTAGCCCGAAAATTTCTAATTTTTCTTCTTTAGCTCAACTTTAAACGTTCCCTCTTCCCAATGAGCGCCTATGGAAGATAAAAAAGATTTCCTTTATCCCCTTTGTCACAGTGTACCATGTAGGAGCTTGGGATGTCTGTGCATGTATATTTGTTTGTACATTTTGCTGACAATTTACAGTAGGTAGCATTTTACAGAAGTGATGTAAGTACTGTAATGGTAGGGGGTAGCCTGTCTGCATAATACAGGTTAAGCTCGACTGGCTACCCCTGAAAACCGTGGGTCCCTGGCAGCTAAGTAGCACCATAAGTCAGGGACCATGTATTGTACCATTTAAAGTAAAAACATGCCCTGCTTTTCCTGTTCCTCTTGCTCCAGAAACATAAAACTTCAGGAGTGTAAGTTTTAGGTGGGATATTTTGATGGAAATTTAGTTATTTTGTTTTCAGTTCGGGGGATAAAGTCACCAGTAGTCCCCTAATTCTCCCCGGCATGCAGGCATGATTTGCGGGTACGTTGGGTGAGTTGCACCGGGGCTACCCAGTGTCTCCCAGACTCCTGGTTTTTGAGCTCACATATCCCAGACCCATTTCCCTAACAGGTATAATGTTCCCCAAAGTCTATACTTTATTAATGTATGTTTTATAATCTTTTGGTGCAAACTGTATAAAGGTCTATGCAGTCAGCCCGGGCACAAACATAGGTGCCGGGATGTCTACATAGAGTCCGTAGTTCAAAGGAGAAAGGATGTCCAGAGGTGAGAAAACTGTTTGGTGGGCGAGGAAGGGCAATTTGCCAGGTCCGGAGAACAAAGGGCACCCTGTGGGGACACATTTCGAGTCTTCCAGACCTAGTGGAGTCTGCTCAGCGTGTGGCAATGAGTTGGCTGGGGGAAGATGCATCTCGTACGTTTCCCATTAGCTAATTCATATTTCCCCCCACCTGGCTTTTCGAGATGGCTTGGCACGCCTCCTTCTCTGACGTCAGCCAAGAGACGAGCCTCTGTTTCTGTTGGCTAGCTGGGGGGAATTCCCACACTCTGATTGGTCGCTCCTCTTATTTCCATGCTGAAGATAGAACAGCGAAGGGAATGTAAGGAAATGGCAGAGGCAGAGTACCAAACCATCCAGTGGCTAATGTCGGTGAAGCGTGGGCGGGCTTTTCATAGTTGCTCTGTTACGAATATCAGAGCAGCCGGCTTCATTTTTGGAGCTAGGAAAGCCTGCCCTGCAGAGACTAAGTCAGATGCCAGGTCCAAGTTCTTATTCTAGAACGTAGCGGTCACGGCTAGTGTTTCTAGCCGAAAAGTGGACCAGGAAGCCGGGAGGGATTTCACGGTCAGGGTAAGCCTTTCGAAGCAGGTGCCCTGCACCTATTTGAGGCTAGTTTTTGACCACAGACCCCCAGTAAGTGTGTATTTCCCCGGTATCTTTGTATTTCATTTGTGTGTACACGAGTTTCCCCAAATAAACCTAATTTTATTCCACTATCTTGTTTCTTTTTCTGAATGATCCCGATGAAAATGTGTTAAGAGTCCTGGTCTCCCGTGACAAGTACATAAAGAATCAAAATGCAGCACAAAAATTACAGTGAAGAGTGACAGGGGGTGTGTTACAGGGGGGGCTGTGGGTGACAAAGGGGGGCAGTGGATGACAGTGGGGGACAGGTCAGAAAGTGGGTAATAAAGGGGGAGCACTGGGTGATAAGGAGGCAGTGCGTGACAGGAGGGGATAGGGGGACAGTGGGTGACAGTTGGGGGGCAGTGGTTTACAATGGGTGACAGAGGGGGACAGCAGGGTTAGTGGATGCCTGTCCCTACCTTTTCCATGCTCACAGTCGCTGCACGATCATCCTTCTCCTTCCTTCCTAGTCCACGTGAAGCACTCATTCTCGTGCCTGCACTGCAGATCATTTAGGGTCCAGATTTATGAGGCGGGCATATGAAGTTGTAGAGCTACGCCTATGGATGCATGTGGAGATCTGTATCTTAATAGATAAATCTGCTGTGTAGAACAAAAAAAAGGGTAATACTAATTAAATAACTGTATTTTGACAGCAGAGTAGGTAAAACACATTTTATCGTTCTTACAATCACTTTATTTACCTCATGCTTGCTTCCTCCAGAGATTACTAAAAATATGAGAGTACACAGGTCAAAGCATTGATCCAAACATTATCCCTGGGGTAATAGAAGACAAACCACTTCCTATTTCGTTATTACTACATCAATCCACTTTACTGAAATGATGAATGACTTTAGCTAATGATCTATTGTTTTAGGACCTAATGAAATCACTCAACAAAAGATCAATACATTTTATATGAATAAAGTTTTTTCCTCATAGGAGATAACACATACTGTACAAGGGCTACTCATTTAATTACTCTAATCTACTAGTCAAAATAATAAATCTTTATTCAAAAATAAGTAAACACGTGAATAATTTAAAACCTAAGAAGGTGCACTGAAGAGACAAAATACAAGGTATCTCTTGATGTCAAATGGCTTGAGTCTAATGATCCCAAAGCTAGATATGCTGGGTGAATCTTACAGAGATGTAAAATACATGATCACACCCAAACGTAAGTACTGTTAAAGGCTATGGCAAAAGAAAAACCCCTAATAGGGCTATGTCAGGGTAGATAGAGGGTATTCCTGCTTGGTATAGCAGTAGTACTTAATAGTACGTTGTGATGTCTTAGGTTAGAGATATCACGGTATGAGAGACCTGCTAAATAGGCAGTGTATATCGGGTAAGGTAACTACACCCCATTACAAACTGTAACACTGTGATGTCAGCGCACCTTCTTACGTTTTAAATTATTCACGTGTTTACTTATTTTTGAATAAAGATTTATTATTTTGACTAGTAGATTTTTTAGCGATTTTTTCTCTCCATGATACGTACACATATGTTTCCATCCCTGATAGCACCTTTTCTAGCAAAGTAATTACCTATAGCTGAGCAGGGATCCCCCTCCCTTTCCTTCCCTACTCATTTAATTAAACTAATTTCATATGAAGTACTAAACCTTTTTTTCTTGACGATCCAAAGGGATATTTTGCTTGTGTTTTATTTTGGGGGGTTTTATGTTTTAGTTTATCTCCTGAAATTTGATCTCTGTTTAACAAAATAATTGTAACGTTGTGCTCACCACAAACAAGGCGGGACCACGGTACTGAGGTGGGAATGGGTATAAACGCCACCCACAGCCACAGGGGTTAGTCTGAATTGCGGTTGGTCAGGCAGCCGGGTCAGGATTGGAGAGAGTAGAATGGTCAGGTACTTGCCGAGGTTTGAGGTAGGAGCCGGTAGAATGGTCAGTGTCCGTTTAGCCGTGGTCAGGGGTTGGAGCCAGTAGGAGCATTGAGGTCCGTAAGCCGTGGTCAGGATTGGAGAGATGCGGAAGGTCAGAGGTAAGCCGGGGTCGGTGAGCCAGAAGTGCGGAGCCCAAAGTATTAGCTGGGTCGGTACACAAGAGATCAATCCGGAACAATGAGTTAGGAGACAAGGCAAGGCAGGACAAGGAACCAGGAAGTGGGAGAACAGCGCTAACTGGAACTATGCTCAGCCAAAGTGCAAGTGGCACAGCTGAGCATATATAGGTGAGCATGACCAATGAGAGAGGGGCGCGAAGTGGAGGCGCGGCCTCAGCAGAGGCAAGGATAGGAGGAGAGACACAGGAGACAGGTGGGCAACATGAAGATAATTGACACCCAGCTTGGGAGCGGTGCACACGCATCAGGTGTGCGCGCCACGCGACGCTGATGTGCGCCGCAAGCGGGGGGCGAAGCCAGACTCCATAAAAGAGTGAGCATGAAGTTCTGCCTCTAGAAGGTAGTTCAATTAGGATTATCTCAACGAGAACATTCAGAGAAGCCATGTACAGTAGAGAAATACAGAACATAATGTAAGCAGCAGATATGAGGATAGTAAAAGGTTAGGAGTGGAAACACACATACATTTATGAGATAGTTTGATAATTCCAGGAATGGATTACATTGGAGAGCAGAGTTAGTGGAAGGAAAGGTGCACACTATGGACAGGTAGTAATCAATACACGAAATAATAATAATAATACAGTATGTACTGTATTGTGTTAGCTGCAGATTGATGGATACGTGGATGGAGAAGCATCCTAGTTATTTTGTGATATTACAGCTCTGATGAATACCCATCTCACAGCCGACTACAACCAGCTTTTTTCACTTTGGCAATATTTCCAGTGAGGTTTTTTTTTTTTTTACATTTGTGGTGAATATTACTTCTCTTCTACCATTTGCAGTTTTTCATAATGTGTTATTCGATGTATTGATTTACAGGCAGATCAATATAAAGAGGTGCAAAGCAAACCTTACTTGGCTATCCAAATGTACAGTATATTTATTTAATAATGACAGAAGTATCTGCAAATCTTGCTGTCCCCTACTGTGACGATGAAAGGGTCCCCAGGCCACTAATTAAAGCATTATGCCCAGCTGGGGGGGGGGGGGCCTGAGTCATAAAAGGTGACTGTGGGTGCCAGTGCTGCGGGCCACGGCTGACTGCAGTCCTAAAATGTATTTTAACCTGTCTAAAATGTGCCCATGGGGAATTGTGAGTGTCAGCTCTTCAACCAAATTGTGGTATATAACTGTTGGTATAATAAAGATGTATAGACGAGCCAACGAGTATTCTAAAACTTGCCTTAAACTTGCCTTAAACTAGCCAGTTTACATGCTGGGTACATGCTGGGTAAATTTCAGTGACATTTCTGCAGACAGACTAATGGCCCATCGGATTAACACAGCAGGGGTTCCTGGCAGTCCCATTCAGTTTGAATGGACGGCTAGGGACCCCCGCTGTTAATCCGATGGGCCATTAGTCTGTCTGCAGAAATGTGTGAAATGTTGCAGCATGTACCCAGCATGTACGTGGGTCTTTTTGGAGATTGCCACAGGTTTGTTTTAGAATAATCGTCGGCACTACAGAATGTAGTTTTACTTTTCCAGGAGTGCTAACCAGCGGGGATGTGCCAGGCGTAAGAGTTAGGGATGATTTTACGGTAAACTGTTGTCAGGGTGTGTACAAGTACAAAGAGTGGGTTTGTGGTATGTTAACACCTATTTGCAGGCCTAGTGTATATGGCTAGTAGAGACAGCTACTGTAAGGCCATGTCTGGAGCATTGGGTGTGAAATATAGCACAGTTATCTACACAGGGGGCCGAGCCTCAAAGCATTTCTTGACAAGGGGGGTATTGAAGGCCAAGGCGTGGCTACAGAACTGAAGTTAGGAGTACATTTAGATATGTAAAAGCAGTTTTTAAACTTCATTTGGGGGAGGCGTTTTACTCTGGGGTTAGACCGTCAATCTCACCACTGATTTACGACAGGGAAGTAGGCCTGGCTAGATATGCTAAGCCGCTTAGGGGCAAAGTTGGCACATGCTCGCAGGATTGCATTGAAGCTTCTGCCAGGCTACCTGAAGTACTGCCCATAGGTGAGAGTAGTGATACCCACGCTGTGATTTGCTGCAGACTGTAAAGATGGGGCATGTGAAGTTTCAAAAGCTGGTGCAGCCATCACAAGTTAGTTCCATCTAAGATTTCCATCATGTAAAGAAGATTCACCTGAGCTACAGTGTGCAGTGCAAGGACAGAACGACATTATTTCATTTGGCAGAGTTATATGGCTGGCTAGTTGCGCCCTAGCCAAAGAACTCCGTTTGTGTATCAACCCCGCTCTGGGAATTGATACCTGGAACCTGCATTTTAAGAACTGTCGTTCAAGGACTATTTTATTTAGTTTTGGCCCCGTCCGGTAAGTGTTTATTTGTGTTCATTTTGTAATTCAAGCTGTGTGTGTTCTTTATGTGAATAAACATAATTTATTTTATTTCATGCTTTATTCAATCAAAGGATCCAGATGGTAAAAGGTGTTAAAAAGCTTGGTCTCCTGTGACACCTACTGGGACAGAATAAAACAGGCAGAGGCCTGAGTAACTCTAATGTATTTCATAGTGTTGCAGTCCCACTGCTTGGGACACAAGCCTGAGTACCTCAAATGTATTTCTGTTAAAGTTGCAGTCCCATGCTGGGATGGAATAAAGCAGGCAGAAGCCTGAATGATACAATATTGTGCTACATGTTATCTCTTTGTTTACACTAAAAGAGCAGTGCGCAAACGGGGGGTGGGGGGGGCGCAAGATTGTTTTGGGAGGGCGCAAGCAGTGGGCGGCGATTTTGCAAGGAGCAGAGTACAAAAGCAGTCTGTAGCTGCAATTTCTCTTTCATCCATTAGGTGGCGCTGTGCTACACATCTCATGCAGCAATTCGTTTGCCTTGCTGCTTGCAGCACGATGAGAGATTGTGAGGCTGCGGTCCCAGTACAGCCTGTGCGCACGGCGCGGCGTGCACTGTGCGTGTAAGCACCGCCCCTCAATGGGGCTGGGCTCACTACGCACCGTCACGCAGAAGGTGCATCCGCGCCGTGCTGCAGGGTTTTTCACAACTCATTAAAATTGAGTTTGCTCCTTGCGACGGAGGCGTGGCCACGCCCCCACCGGCGGTTCACCCAATGAGGGCGAACCAGCCGCGTGACGTAATGGCCACGCCCCCGCAAATCCCCGACCACGCCCCCTCCCGTCGCAAGTTCCCTTCTCCCTGTCAGACCGCAGATCGCGGTTAGCGCTGTGACATGCGCCGCCCCCCCGCCGGGCTCGCGTGTCACAGACATTACTGGGACCGCAGCCTGAGTGTGTGACAGTGTGTGACAGTGTGTGACATGGAGAGGGGGAGGGAGGGGGAGTGTGTGACAGTGTGACATGAAGAGGGGGGGGAAGGTGAGAGTGTGACAGTGTGACATGGAGAGGGGGGAGGGTGACAGTGTGACAGGGGGAGGGAGGGTGAAAGTATGTTATGGAGAGGGGGAGGGTGAAAAAGAGACATGGGGGTGACAGACATATTATGGGAGGGGGAGAGAAAGACACTGGAGGGAAGGGAGAGACACACTGGCTGGAGGGAGAGAGAGACAATGGTGGAGGGAGAGTGAGAGAGACACTGGGGAGGGAGAGAGACACTAGGGGGAGGGAGAAAGAGAGACACACACACTGGGGGGAACTGAAGGGAGGGAAAGAGAGAGTGGGAGGAGGAAGAGACTGAGGGGAGGGATAGAGAAACACTGGAGGGGGATTGAGAAATACTGAGAGAGGGAGAAATTGGGGGAGAGGAGTGTGAGACTGTGGAAGAGGGGAGAGAGGTCCTGATGTGGCGGCGAGAGAGAGATTAATAATACAGCATAAATGGGGATGCTATTTGACAACTATTCCCCCCCCCCCCCAGCTAAACAGAGGGATGAAGGTCGGGCAGAGATGGCAGAATATAGGGGCTTGGGAGGAGGATGAGTTTTGGGGGAGCTGATGGTTATTCTTTGGGTCAGAGGGTGTCACTTAGGAGTATTGATCAGCAGTGAAGATCCATCAGTACTCCCCTTGAGTTTGGTTATGGGGATCCCTGATCCCTGGGCAACATTTAAAACAGAAATAAATAATACATAATAGGAGTGGATGACCCTGGGGAAAGCAAATGGGAGAAGGAAAAAAGGGAGGGGAAGGGGACAAAAAGGGGGGGAGAGGGAAGGGAGGTAGCAATCAGGTGGATGAATGCCCCCTCAAATGGATTGCTTTTGTGCACCAGAAAAAAACATATTACCAGATGCCAGCCAACAATAAAAAAAAACACAGTGATCCAATACTAGTATACTGCCTGCGCGCACGCCTGCAGCCCAAGCGTTTTGTGAACGTGCGTGGTGGGAGCGTGGCGGACACGTCACAAAGCTGGTTCGTCCTCATTGGCTGAACCAGCTCACGTGCGCTGACGTCATGTGATTTTGATTTCATCAGGCAGGGGGGGCCCGAGAAATTTCATGGATAAAAAGGGGGGCTCGGCATAAAAGGCTTGCTCACCCCTGCCCTAAAACACTGTGTCATAAAGAGCACTGACCGACAGCAGACCCCCTAAGGGAACCGTTTGTCACACTAGACAATCTAGAAGAATAATGTTCACATTTGTGATACGTCACTGCTAAAGGACTTCAATATCTAAAATATATAACAGTATATGTTCTCTACACTCCTCGCATTTGGCCAGAATTGAGACTTTCTTAGGGGAATTCAAGCCCTATATAAAATACCTAAACGCCAGACTGCCATGCATGGGGCTGCTTTCATACCCAATCGCCATTCACCATGGCACAAGGCAGAGTTGCCCAAACCACCACTTTTGTTTGGTTTGGCAATTGAACCCCTGATGACCTCTATCAGAAACCATCCAGATATTCACGGTATGGCTTTAACTATGTCCCAGTACAAAATCTTGCTATTTGCAGATGACATCCTTTTGACCTTGTTTAAACTAAGGCAGTCCCTCCTGAACCTTTTTGGCAATATCTTCCAATATGGCTTGCTATCAGGCTTTAAAATTAATCATTCAAAATCCATGGCACTCAGCCTGGGATTAGCCACCAAAAACTTGATTTCTCAAAATTTGGACCTAAACTGGGAAAGGAATGAGCACCGTATTTAGGGATCAGCCTCACAAGCTCATTTGATTCCCTATACAAGGCAAACTTCCCAAAACGTATAAAGACCCTCAAAAAAGATCTTGAATCTTGGGATAAGTATTGAATCTCCTGACTGGGAGGGTGTGTTCAGTGGAAATAAACCTCCTGTCCAGGGGCATATACCTGTTCCGCACGCTCCCAATCCGTATACAGATTCAGAATATTAAAGCCCTACAAATAGCAATCTCAAAGTTTATATGGAACCACAAGCAGTAAGGGATTACCATATCTTCATTGACACTACTGCGGGATCTAGAGGGGGGAAGGGTCAGCCTCCCAGACCTGTTAGCACAATACACTCATCTAGTACTATGGCAATTACTAAGGAAAAAGGGTGTGGGTGGACATAGTAATATATCATTCTACCATTGCACCTTGGTACAATAATGTGGCTTCCCAAGCTACTTAGAGAACTCCCGTGGATGTCACTCCCCACTTTAGGCCACTCACTCAGTGTGGGACACCTGTAACAGGGTCTTGTCCCTGTTAACAGACTTGCCTCTAATCCAGCAGTGTGCTGGTTAATTGCTGGTGCAATCAACCCCAGCTGCTAATCACAACTCTGTGAAATAGCCTGAACTTGGAACCCCAACTAAGTTGCTGCACCTTGCTCTGAAATTGGAACTGTGACTCTGTCTACGCTGCAGCACCTTGCCCATGATCCCGAAACTGGACCTGACTATCCAGGTCAAGAGTTGGTTATTATACTCCCTAACTCTGCCCTTTGGGTCTGTCTCCTGGACTGCAGTTACCAATGTAACTCGCTGGACTGTAAAGGGGCCAGAAACATACCTGCAAACAAAAAAACAAGCTACAGTTCTACACAACTGTACCTGCACATTCCAGTTCCTGGTTAATAATGTAATGTTCCTTGTGGAGCACACCTGAGATACCTTTGAGATACGCTAATAGCTAGTGTAGCCAGGACTGGTTCTTGGCTACCAGTCTGCCCTCACTGGCAGTAAGCCCTGGTAAGAGCAGGCCTGCCAGTACTTATCATGGGGTTTCCCCACTCCCAGCAGTGCCCTTGAGTGACAGGGGGAGGAGGTGGAACCAGGCCCGAGTTCACCCAATACTAGGTCAGACCAGGTGCTCTCCTCCTGGCTGTACTTAAGGGGAGTGCCAAACAAATTTAGTCAGTGCCTCTCCCCACTTGAGAGAAGCAGGTCACATACAGGTTGCCTAAATACTGGCCTTCCCTGTTCCTCTTCCCCTTGGGGGAGAGTGAGTGTGCACCTTCCCCCTGATCCTGATAGAGGATCAGGGAAGAGCAAGGACTGGTGCGGGGGCCCTTGACAGAGACTGCATACTGTAGGACAGTGGCCTTCTGTGACTGCATTGAGCTGAACAAAATAAACCGTTCCAGTTATTATACCTCCTGCCTGGTGTGATCTTACTGGGGAAGGAGAGGGAATTGTGTTTTACCATAGGAGATCGCCTCCATACATCTGGAGCCTGAGGCAGATGGAGGCGATGTACCAGTAGAGCTCTATGTTGGGTATGTGTTACGCCGGTGCTGCCCGCAGACCAGACTCGTCCCTTATACTGAGGTGGGGACGTATAAGTGCACGCACCCGCAGCAGAAGGAGCGTGTCCGGAGTGGGGTGTTTTGGCGTTGCCAGGCCAGGTGTGAACAGGTGTAGCAATACTTGCCGGTACCGGTACTGAAGGAGAGAAGTTGTTGCCGTTAGCCAAAGGTCGGGGAGAGAGAGATCCAGAAGGTCGAGGTCCAAGCTGAGGTCGAGGGATGGAAGAAGCTGCAGGGTCAAGAGGGAGCCGGGATCCAGAGACAGGTAAGCACGTCCGCCAAGCCGGGTCGTAACCTGAATGCACGAAGACAAAGGGAGAGCCAGAATAGACGTCTGTAGCAGAGACTATGTCGAGCGATGTGAGAGAGGCAGAACAGGCATTAAGTACTGTGGCTGACCAATGGTTAATGGAGGCAGGCCTGGAGGAGCCCTAGGAGCAGTCCAGGATTGGTTTCCATAATACGCTGCCAGGTGATAAGGTTTAGGGTTAACTAGTAACCAGCGTGTGGGAGGGAGGTGTGGCTTCACTGCAAGAGCAGTGAATAAATTAGCTGGTGCTGGAATGTGTTCCGTAACTGTAGGGGATGTGCGCGCAGAAGCAACGGCAGGCAGCCGAGCACCAGCCCCGCGCGGGGCAGCAGCAGCCCGACAGGGAAGTCCTCTCAGCAGGGAGGCCGGGCGAGGAGGGAGCCGCAGAGCCGCGGGAGCGGACAGAGGTGAGGGGAGGTCACGCTGCGACCGACGTGACCCCCGAGTCCTCACAGTACCCCCCCATTCAGGGTCGGCCTCAGGACGATCCTTCCATGGCTTGGATGGAAACTTTTTCCGGAAGCGTTTAAGAAGTCCTGGTGCGTGGATGTCGTTAAGAGGTACCAAGACCTCTCCTCGGGTCCGAAACCCTTCCAATGAACCAAGAAATGGACTTTCCCTCTGGAGAGACGGGAATCTAGTATGGTCTGGACCTCGTACTCTTCGTTGCCCTGTATGATCACAGGATCTGGTTTAAGAGTGTGGTCCGGGAAAAGAGGGCTAGAGATGAACGGTTTGAGAAGTGAAGTATGGAAAACATTAGGAATTCGCATGCTTGGGGGTAGTTGAAGACGGAAAGCCACCGGGTTAACCTGCTCCATGATAGGAAATGGCCCCAGAAACCTAGGAGCCAATTTGGGGGAAGGGGGTTTGAGGCGGATATTTCTAGTAGACAACCAAACCTTGTCCCCTGGTTTGTAGTTGGGTGCAGGTTGGCGACGGCGGTCAGCCTGGACTTTAGAAGACAGGGAGGCCCTTTGAAGTGCTGATTGAATTCTGGCCCAAGAGTCCTGTAGGAGGGAGATGTGTTCATCCACAGCTGGAACTCCAGAGGAGATCTTGGAAATAGGTAGGCAAGCCGGGTGATAGCCGTAATTAATAAAGAAAGGTGTCTCACCAGTGGATTCATTCCTGGTGGAATTAAAGGCATACTCAGCCCAGGAAAGCAATTCCATCCAGTCATCCTGGGAGTTAGAGACGAAGCACCTTAAATACTTCTCGAGAGATTGATTGACCCTCTCGGTCTGTCCATTAGACTGAGGGTGATAACCCGAAGAGAAGGAGGAAGCAATGCCCAGTCTTCTTGTGAAGGATCTCCAAAATCTGGAAACAAATTGAGAGCGACGATCCGATACGATGGACGTGGGTATGCCATGGATCCGGAAAATTTCTTTGGAGAAAACATCGGCTAGGGCGGGTGAGGAGGGTAATCCTTTGAGAGGAATAAAGTGTGCCATCTTGGAAAACCGATCCACGACTACTAGAATAGTGTTCATGCCATTCGACCTAGGCAATTCGACAATAAAATCCATGGATATGTGGGACCAGGGGCGTTCCGGGATGGATAAGGGCAAAAGAAGACCATGGGGTCTCTGGCGAGGAATCTTGTTCCGTGCACATACCAGACAGGCCCGGGTAAACTCAAGAATAGATTTGGCCATATTGGGCCACCAAAAGGTACGACGGATGAGGTCCAAAGTCTTCTTGTAGCCTGGGTGTCCTGCCAAACGGGAAGCATGTCCCCATTCCAGAATCTCCAGAATAAACTTGGCCTCCACGTATAAGGTATCCTTCGGGATCTCAAGATCGCTAGGAAGGTGGCTTTGAGACTTGATGATCCTCTCAAGATTTTTGAATGTAGCAACCGCGAGGATCTTTTGTTTGGGAAGGATAGACTCTGTAGTTTTCTCTGGTCTCTCATCAGAAGAATATTGTCTAGAGAGAGCATCCGCCTTGATGTTTTTAGTGCCGGGAATGTAAGACAAAATAAAATTAAACCTGGAGAAAAATAACGACCAGCGGGCTTGGCGGGGGCCTAAGCGACGGGCATTCTCGATGTATAAAAGATTTTTGTGGTCCGTGAGAATAGTGAACGGCTCTTTTGACCCCTCCAACAGATGTCTCCATTCCTGAAGGACCAACTTGACGGCCAAAAGTTCTCTATTGCCCACATCATAGTTCCTCTCAGCTGGGGAAAACTTATTCGAGAAAAAACCGCAAGGGTGAAGTTTATCCTGGGGAGAAAACTTTTGGGATAGGACAGCGCCGGCCCCGCAGTCTGAAGCGTCTACCTCTAGGGTGAAAGAAAAAGTGGTGTCCGTGTGTCGAAGGATGGGAGCTGAGACAAAAGCTTGTTTTAGTGTTTCAAAAGCTATGACTGCCTCAGGAGACAAAGGCGAAGGATCAGCTCCTTTTTGGGTCAGTGCTGTGATCGGGGCGATGATTGTGGAGAAGTTACGAATAAACTTCCGGTATTAATTGGAAAAGCCTAGGAACCGCTGAATACACTTGAGGGAGTTAGGTTGCGGCCAATCAATTACGGCTTTACGTTTCTCAGGATCCATGGCCAATCCCGTGTTGGAAATAATATATCCCAGAAAAGAGGTGGTAGACTGGTGAAAGAGACATTTCTCCATCTTGGCAAACAAACGGTTCTCTCGGAGACGGGAGAGTACAAACTTGGTATGGATGATATGGTCCTGTAGATTCTTGGAAAAGATAAGGATGTCATCCAAATAAACAATTACAAATTGATTAAGGACATCCCGAAAGACGTCGTTGATAAAGTCCTGAAAAACCGCCGGAGCGTTGCATAATCCGAAAGGCATCACGAGATACTCGTAGTGGCCGCTACGGGTGTTGAAGGCAGTCTTCCATTCGTCGCCCTCCCGGATGCGAAAAAGATTATACGCCCCGCGAAGGTCAAGCTTGGAGAACACGTTAGCACCTTGAAGTCTGTCGATTAATTCAGAAATTAGAGGAAGCGGGTAACGGTTCTTCACCGTGATGCGGTTCAGTCCCCGGTAATCAATACACGGTCTGAGAGTACCGTCCTTTTTCTTGACGAAGAAGAATCCAGCTAGTGCGGGTGAATTGGAGTGCCGAATGAAGCCCCGTTTAAGGTTCTCATGGATATATTCGTCCATGGCTTCCGTCTCAGGAAGAGAGATGGGGTAGGATTTGGATTTGGGCAAAGTGTATCCAGGTACCAAGTCTATAGAACTATCGTAAGATCTGTGAGGAGGTAGTAGTTTGGATTGGGTTTTGCAGAAGACATCCAGAAAAGCAGCATACGGAGCGGGCAATCCTCCCCTAGGGTTGGATGCATTGGCCAGCAGTCGAGGCAGAAGTACGGCTGGTGGAAACGGCTCCTCCGACCTCGACCTCCAAGCAATAGGATCTTGGGATGTCCAGTTCATGAGAGGATTGTGCTTCTGTAACCAGGGTAAGCCGAGAGTGACCGGAGTTCCGGGGGCGTGGATTACTTCAAAGGCCAAGGTCTCCTTGTGTGAATGAGAGGAAAGGATGATGGGGCGAGACTCCAAGGAAATATATGCCGGGGTGAGCGGACGCTCGTCAATCCCGACCAAGGCAACGGGAGACTTCTTCCTAATGAGTGGAATGTGGTTCTTTTCAGAGAAGGCTTGGTCCATGAAATTTCCTCCCGCGCTGGAATCGATAAATGCCACAGTGGAGGTACGGAAGGTAGGACCCGAGAGAGAGACAGGAATGGTTAATTTCTTGGGAAGTTCCTTCCTGGAAAGGGGACAAGGAGATTTAGCACCCAGGGAGAGCCCCTTCGTACTCACTGGGTTTGGTCGTTTCCCGAGCGTAGTGGACATTCACGGATCAGATGCTCGGAGGATCCGCAGTAATAACATAATCCATCGACTTGGCGAGCTTGCTGTATTGGTGTCCGGGAACGCTGGACTCCAAGTTGCATCGGCTCCGGAGCCTCTAAAGCGGGTAGCGGGGAGACGGCAGGTCCTGTGGTAGGAGAGAATCTCGGAAAAGGAGCACAGAAGGGTGTAAATCGAGGAAGCTGGCGTTGGAGGCGGCGTACCTGCAGGCGCTGATCCACTCGATTGGCCTGGGAGATGAGTTCCTCCAGAAGCCCTGGCCTGGGTTGTGAGGCGAGCTCGTCCTTGACGGAATCTGTTAAGCCTCGCCAGAAGACTGAGACTAAAGCCTCCTGGCCCCATCGTGTCTCAGCTGCTATGGTCCTGAACTCCAAGGCGTACTGGGCCACGGAACGACATCCCTGGGAAAGTTCAAGCAAAGAGTCAGAGGCAGTTTCTTGGCGTGCGGGGGTATCGAAGACCTGTCGGAAGTCTCGTCTAAAGGCTGCATAATCACGGGTGATATCGGGACGGAGATCCCAAATTGGGGAGGCCCATGCCAGTGCTTTCCCTGTAAGCAGGCTGTACACATATGCCACTTTCTTGCGACCAGTGGAGTACTGCTGTGGAGCCATCTCAAACTGGATCTCGCACTGATTGAGAAAACCGCGACAGGCGTGTGGATCCCCTGCATACGGTTTAGGTGCCGGGATCTTCGGGCCGGAAGTCGTGGCAGTACCCGGTTCTGGCGACAGTGGCGGTGCGGTCCCAGGTGGTGCCTGAAAAGAAACGTCCTGTACCTGTTTAGTTAGGAGAGCCATTTGGTCAGTTAGGGCCTGGACTTGTTGATACATGGCCGTCATCATGGAGGCCATGTCAGTCTGGTCTGCGTCTTGTGGGCTCGACATAATGTTACGCCGGTGCTGCCCGCAGACCAGACTCGTCCCTTATACTGAGGTGGGGACGTATAAGTGCACGCACCCGCAGCAGAAGGAGCGTGTCCGGAGTGGGGTGTTTTGGCGTTGCCAGGCCAGGTGTGAACAGGTGTAGCAATACTTGCCGGTACCGGTACTGAAGGAGCGAAGTGGTTGCCGTTAGCCAAAGGTCGGGGAGAGAGAGATCCGGAAGGTCGAGGTCCAAACTGAGGTCGAAGGATGGAAGAAGCTGCAGGGTCAAGAGGGAGCCGGGATCCAGAGACAGGTAAGCACGTCCGCCAAGCCGGGTCGTAACCTGAATGCACGAAGACAAAGGGAGAGCCAGAATAGACATCTGTAGCAGAGACTATGTCGAGCGATGTGAGAGAGGCAGAACAGGCATTAAGTACTGTGGCTGACCAATGGTTAACGGAGGCAGGCCTGGAGGAGCCATAGGAGCAGTCCAGGATTGGTTTCCATAATACGCTGCCAGGTGATAAGGTTTAGGGTTAACTAGTAACCAGCGTGTGGGAGGGAGGTGTGGCTTCACTGCAAGAGCAGTGAATAAATTAGCTGGTGCTGGAATGTGTTCTGTAACAGCAGGGGATGCTCGCACAGAAGCAACGGCAGGCAGCCGAGCACCAGCCCCACGCGGGGCAGCAGCAGCCCGACAGGGAGGACAGGGAAGTCCCCTCAGCAGGGAGGCCGGGCGAGGAGGGAGCCGCACAGCCTTGGGAGCGGACAGAGGTGAGGGGAGGTCACGCTGCGACCGACGTGACCCCCGAGTCCTCACAGTATGTACCCCAGAAAACTGTTCTATGTCCCCACAAACATCGTCGGATGACTCAGCCCTCCTGATTACCAACAGGTAGCATGCACCACACACGCTGTAATCGCAGAATCTCCCATCGGGTGGGGGAAACACTGTTACACTAGATTAACTACATGTGTGAGCAGTGAGCAGCTCAAAAATACCCTCAGGGCGCGTCATGCATGCTGTCCGGGGACGCTCGCAGCAACAGACGCACATGCATGATGGCGTCACTTCGCCCATCTCTGACGGCGGCGAGCCCACTGCACATCAAGCGCCTCCCGCGCGTGTACGTTGCACAACGAATAACGGCAGACTACCATCAGCTGCGCTACACCTGAGTCACAGGTAACCTCCTCCTATTGGCTCTCTGCCTATGTCTAGAACACTCCCCCTGCCTCCTTTCTATTGGCTCCTGTCCCTTTTTATACCCACTCAGCCCTCTGTTTGTTGCGGAGCATAGGCCCTTGTCTATGCACTGTGCTCATTGCAGCCTGAGTTTGCCTGTGTTTGAACCTGTCTTGATCTCCGTTGCGACCCCTGCCTGTACCTGACCTGTCTCTTCTACATCCCATATATATGACTCTAAAGACCCCATCTATGTGAAGTGGCTCACACATAGCTGTGTGAGTATCTGTTTCACATATATATTTAGTGTCACCCCCAATTAGTGTGGATTACTTTCATGTTCAGGGGCTAATCCCCTGTTTGAAGTCAAATATTATATTCTTTTGCTTTTGTTATTGTTTTTATATTGAGATCCATCTTGGACATCCTTGTGCTGACCATAACCATACACCCAACCCGTGGTTGTAGGGCAGCGGTATATATACATCCCCACCTCAGTGTTACGCCGGTGCTGCCCGCAGACCAGACCCGTCCCCTGTGCTGAGGTGGGACGTAGGGATACACGCACCCGCAGCAAAGGGAGCGTGTCCGGAGTGTGGTGTTATTGTTGCCAGGCCAGGTATAGTAGTGAAGACAATACTTGCCGGTACCGGTAGTAGAGAAGGAGTAGTAATTGCCGTTGCCAAGGTCAGGGATGCCAGAAGTCACGAAGTCCAAGTAGAGCCAAAGTTGAGAGCTAGAGGGGGTAGTCGTCCAATCCACGTCAATACCTGAGGACTCACTGAGAGAATAGTCAAATGCTTCCATACAGAACTATGTCGAGCGACGAGTGATGGGAAGCACAGGCATAATAAAGCTGGGCAGGCCAATGGGAAAAGGAGGCAGGCCTGGAGGCCTGCAAGGAGTCCTCCCTGATAGGAGAGAGGTGTTACAGCCCAGCTGAGTGTAATCATTGATTTGCCTTGAACTGTGTGATGCTTGGGGGCGACGCCTCGCTGCAGAAGCAGTGGTTAAAAGTGCTCTGTTAGGCGTGTGCTCTGTAAACTGAGAATGCATGCACATAACGTCTGGGGCTGGCGTGCGTGTAGGAGGGCGTGGGCGCGCCCGGCGCTGAGCAGAGGAATCGCCGAGGGGAGTGATCCCGCGACGGCGGCAGAGGCGAGGAGCTGTGGAGACCGGTAAGGCAGGATTATTTTGTGTGTCCAGGGACTCCTTGCGGAGAGGGAGTGCTTTGTGTGGGAAGCGAGGAGAACGCCGATTCCTGACACTCAGCCCTGCGGCATAGTCCATGTTTTAGTGAGCATCCGTGACGCAGGCCTCTGTAACTCTTTTATGTTCTCCTCATGCAGGGTCCCATCGTCATGGCAGCGCATGATGCCGTTTGACGTCGTGGAGCAATGATGTCGGGACACTGAGGAGATGCCATTGGAGAAGGTAAGAGCCAAGGCCACACACATGTTCATACACAGTGCCCCCTAACCATTCCAGCCGGCCCTTCCAAACCCAACTATGCTCCGGAGTTTATACTCTGAGAACTCACTGGTGAGCACTTGCCGGATCCTCTTCTGAGCAGAGAACAATCTCTGTTCATTACTGTGGGCTCCATCTGCAATGGGCACGGTCCTTAACTGAAAACAATAAAGGTGCCAGGATTTCCTTACTACACACTTGAACATATTTACATAACTTACATTGTGGCCCTCTCCAACTGCTACTTCCAAGGAACCGGAACCTAGAACATTCTACCTGGGTATATATACTCTAGAGGTGATGTCACAATCACTAGACATAAAGTGGGCGTGACTTACCATCACCCTGTATCATGTGATGGGAGAGGGGAGTTACCTTGTGCGAGCCCACACAGTTAACTCTCTACGGCCTTTAACTCTTAGGCTGAGTCCATAGAAGGCACGTCCGTGCTGAGCCGTGCGGATGCTCCGCGCTGAGCCCCTGAATCCCCTATGAGGATGTCTTTAGAGGGGGCTCACGCGAGCGTCCCCAGGCGTGCTGAGGCGCTGGATTTTTCAGCCGACAGCCAAACTGTTTTTCAGAGCGCTGTCGGCTGAAAACATCCAATCAGAGCGGGGCAGTGTCAACGTCACGGCGCCGTGACGTTGACATCGGTGCGTTGCGGGCGATTGGCCCAGCGACGTCACTGCCCCGCCTCCCTTAGTCTCCCCCCGCCTCCCGATCGCGCCCGCTGGCTCGCCTTCATGGGCATGAAATCGCGCAGATTTCAGCAGGCGAGCCTCAGCGTCAGCGCGCCTCAGCCCTGCTACCCCCTCTATGGCCCCAGCCTTAGGCTGAGTCCATAGAGACTTCAGCCATGCGGAGGCGTGCGGAGGCTGAGGGAAAGCGGGTGCTTTCCCTGGCCTTAGTTCGCGTGCCCTCCGTGGGCGTGTCGGGGGGCGGGCCAGTGACGTCACAGAGCTGGTTCTCCCTCATTGACAGGCCCTACGCTCCCGTGAGCGCTTAAGCTAAAAAAAAAGTTGTCGGCTACGCTTCCGCAAGCCTGCGGAAGCGTGCGCGAGCCCCTGCTAAAGCCGCTCTCTTTGCGGCTGCCGGGGCTCACTGCCAAGCGTGAGTGCGGGTCAGCGTCTAAGTGCTGACCATGCCCGCGGCCTTACACTATTTATTTATAAAATATTTTACCAGGAAGTAATACATTGAGAGTTACCTCTCGTTTTCAAGTATGTCCTACTACCATAGTAGTCGCCACAAGGTGGGCTACTGTACATATGTATTGCTCATGGACACAAAAAAAAAATCATAAAGAAATTCCTGAACAATGTATTATTTGTAACATGATATGAAAGTATTCCAGTAGGAATCTACTAATAAAGCATAGAAGAAATGGACTGTGACAGGTCACAGCTTTCAATGAAACAAAATACACAATATTCATATTTAGCATGCCTTGTATATGACTAGTATTACTAAAACTGTTAGTAATGTTATCCTTGTTCAAATTTATGTTAAGTGATCCATGGTAACACAGCATATGTGTGAATGGACTACTTCAAAGCATATACTATCAATATGAAATAGCACAATATTTTAGGAAATATGCTCTTTTTACATTTAACATACCAAAAAAAATCCTATCTACAGTATAATACTGATAGATAGATAGATAGATAGATAGATAGATAGATAGAGAGAGAGATAGATAGAGAGATAGATAGAGAGATAGATAGAGAGATAGATAGAGAGATAGACAGACATGGGATAGATAGATAGATAGATAGATGTAGAGGTATCTGTACCGTGTTAGCCGAGCTTAATAATTAAAAACTAATTGAGGATACCGTTCTGTGGCTAATGAAATGCTTTTATTTGTGCGAGCTTTCGAGATACACTGATCTCTTCTTCCGGCTGTGTTACAATGGATAAAGCATGAAAGGGTTTTACCAGTCACAGATACATTCTGTTTTTTAAGTGTAGCCCTGGCCCCCTTGGCAATCCTAGTAGTCCCCTTACCTCTGCTCCTGTTGCGAGTGCCGGCGCCGGGTGCTCGCGCCTTCGGGAGTGCCTGGCTATCCGGGTAGGTTGCCAAGATGTGCAGCGAGCACTCTGGTGCTCAGGAGGCTCCGCGGCGGCCCAAACGCTCAGGGCGCCACCATTTTGGAATGTTGTGCAATGGAAGTCACTAGCGCAGCAGCCAGTACATTTTGCACAGGCACAGCATAGGGACAGGCTCCGCGGGGAACTACAGTTTCCACAAGGCATAGGGGCAGGAGACCACATGACCCACGGCAGCCATAGGGCTCTAGGATTCCCTGCTGCAGGGAATAGATACATTTCGCGCGCCCAGGACCACGCTAGTCGGCGCTGGGACAGCAGAAGGGTAGGGTGTGCATGTGCAGGGTGCCAGTGGCCCTTCACTAGGCCAGAGACCCCCCTTAGGCCCCAGCTAGGCCCCGACTCCCCTGTATAGCTTGTGGTTGCTGCAGGGACAGGCGCATAGATAGGGACACTGCCCTGTAGAACCAGGTTGAGGGACACTGTCAAGACACGGCTGTATCCTGATTTCAGGTAGTTTGGGGTCAGCCACCTGCATCATAGAGACTATATTCGTGTGGGACACTCCAGCGGGATAACACCCCGCACGGAGGCGGACTCATCGCGGAGCCGGATTCCATCGCTGGATCAACGGATCTTTTCTGTCATCAGCCGGCGCGCCCGGGTGAGGTACCCAAATACACCAACCGTACACTTATTCTAAGGGGCAGCGCTGTCTCACACATGGGGATGGGTGCGGGACTCTAAGGACAAGGTGTTGGGAACACGGTGGTGGGTTACGGCCGTGCGAGGCTTGGTGGGTAGCTGTACCTCATTAGCATTATTAGTAAGTCTATGATCTAAGTGTTGTTCTGTTTATGCTGGGCTATATGTGTATAGTAAAGAGTTACTGTTTTACCATATTGGTGTGTGTTACTCATATATGTTCCTGCACAGGGTTATCACACCTAGTTAGGATCCTGCGCAGGTGGAGCTCGCACAAATAAAAGCATTTCGTTAGCCACAGAACAGTATCGTCTGTTCATATTCATGGGGAGGGGGGTTGTTTAATCAGTCACCCTCAGATGTTAAAAAAAAAAAATGTAATTTAAGAATTGTTATATATTAATGTTCCTAATTCAGGCGTACATCAGCACACTACATTTTAACCTATGTGTTTTTCACAGCCTTAAGGGACAAAAAAAAAATCAGTGCGTGGGGCAAACAAAATGTAAATGGACAACTTGAAACTCCATTACAACGAATGAGATGGAAATCTCTGATACCTATTCATGGCATTGCACTCTCACACTCTAGATGGATGGGCAGTGTGCCAGGAGTAATCATGTCCGCCTAGTGCTTCGCACTTAGTGACTCTTCGGCAGCTGTAGAAACGTTCTCTAACAGTAGAGGATACCGAAGTGACGTGACGCAGGTCCTGGTTCCGCCGCGGTGATTGGCTCCCGGCAGGTTAGTGGGCGGGGCCGTGGCTGTTCCCATCGCTGCTGGGTCGGCGGTGGCCTCTCCTTCCCCTCGTCATGATCATGGCCGCCGGCACGGAGGAGCCTTTCCCTTTCCACGGGCTGCTGCCCAAGAAAGAGACCGGAGCCGCCTCCTTCCTGAGCCGCTACCCGCAGTATGACGGCCGCGGGGTGCTCATCGCTGTGCTGGACACCGGGGTGGACCCAGGAGCTGCAGGCATGCAGGTAACCGGAGGGGGAGGCCGGGGAGAGGTGCTCCGTGTAACCGGGGGACAAGGGGTGCAGGGCTCAGTATACCGGGGGACCCGAGGACAAGGGGTGCGGGGCTCAGTATAACCCGAGGACAAGGGGTGCGGGGCTCAGTATAACCCGAGGACAAGGGGTGCGGGGCTCAGTATAACCCGGGGTGCGGGGGAGTGTATCCCGGGGTCAAGGGGTGCGGGGAGATATCAGAGTGCAGATAATAGACTGGAGCTTCTCCCTACTGTCTCAGTTTGTCTTCACTTGTTATGTGCTCTTTTTGTTATATAATGTCCTTGTTCTCCCTCACTCATTGTACTGCGCTGTCGGGTATGTGGATCGCATACAAATAAGAGAACAGTACTGTTCCCTGTACAAAAAGGAAATCCTCCTGTAAAATATGTATGTACACATTGGTGTGTGTGTGTATAAAAAAAAAGATATAGAGAGAGAGAGAGTAAAAAGTGACAAAAGCCCTCCACAGCAAATCATATAGCAAATGGAAATATTACTGTATGCTCATTTGCATGTCTTAGACAGGTCTGCAACCCCGCCTTTCACCATTATCACTCAGCACTTCCACTGCAGCAAGGGATTCTGGGAAATGACATGCAAATGAGGACACAGTGCCACCTTTTGTTTCAAAACCATTAACATGGTTCCCTATAGGCTTAAGCTTGCTGCATGGTCACAGCTTTGAGCACAACCAGGGTTAAGATGCATAGCCAGTAAACCCACCCAGAGACAGCCGTTTTGACAATGGGTCTCATCGGTATGGGGTTGGTTATACTGGCTTTGCAAAATGAAGCATGGGATAGGTTTTACCATACTTGGTTAAGTTGTGGTGGGTAAAAAAGTGACAAACCTTCCCCATATAGGAAATGGAAATATTACTGTATGCTCATTTGCATGTCTTAGACAACTTCACACTAATGATACCCATTAAGGTTGAAACATGTCTGTGAATGGTTTCTCTGGCTTTGCATCCGATTCCCATCCTGTGTTTTAAAGCTGTGTGAACAGCAAGCATTAGCTTATATGGGCTCCATGTAACAATGGATTTTCAGACGAAAGTTAACACATTGTGTGTTCATTTGCATGTCATTTCCCAGAATCCCTTGCTGCAGTGGAAGCGCTGTATGTTGGGTGATAATGGTGAAAGGCGGGGTTGCAGACCTGCCCAAGACGTGAATGTGCTCACAAGTGATCTTTTTATTTGATATATATATATTTATTTCACTTGCCCTGCTTTGCGTGTTATAAAAGAACCATAAATATTTGTTCTTTGGCAGCAATAAACCGTTGGTGTGTTTTCTGCAGTTAAAGAAAAGTTGTTTATTTTTTTTATTTTATTTTATTTTTTGCAACGGTATATGTGACATTGTTTTGTTCGGTCGCCCGCTGCTGTAAACGGCAAGCTCAGAAATGTAGAGGATATACATGGTGTCTCAGGAAGTGGCCTGTCCCCTGGGCCATACAATGATGACTCGCCTGTGCCTATCGCAGCTGACAGGATCTCCTGCCTCCTTTCTCCCCTCCCCTCTGGTTCCACTTTCACTTCCCTGAAGACGATGACAATTGTAAAGGCACAGCCAGTGGGGACTGCTGCTTCGACCTTGAAATTACTTGCGCATAAAACGAGCAAGCTTGTTGCTGCTACCGTGCTCCAGTTTTAAGTGCTCAATTGCAACTTTCAAACCTATATATATATATATATAAAAAAAAAACGTGTGTGTGTGTGGATGCACACCAACTGTTAAGAAACAAAACTGGATCCCTTTAATTTTTCAAAATATCTTGCATAAAAATCACAACATTTTTATGAAACTTTGAGCAATTTTAGGTGTGTTACAGTACGTTACATTTAAGAATTATTTGATAATCTACTAAATATCCTTTGCAATTGGTGACGGCATTATTTATTTATAAAATGTTTTACCAGGAAGTAATACATTGAGTTACCTCTCCTTTTTCAAGCATATCCTGGGCACAGCATTATGATGAGAAATACATGGTTACAAAAACATAAGCATGATGACCTCATCAAGTGCATAGTTACAACATGGTGTTTACTGAAGATCAGCATGTTATAAAGTGATTGAGACAATAATCCTGATGCAGGATGGTCGATAGCACAGAAAACTAATTTGTTTTGTTCAGGAGTGGGAGCGGCTGGATCAACGCGTTATCACTTATGCAATCAGATAGAGGTGTTTCGTCTTCCTGTGTTTCAGCAGAAGGACATTTTGAACACATACTTTATTGTAATCTTAGTTGATGTAGATTACAAGAGTTTAACACATTTATGAGCTCCAAAGGAAAAACGCCTATTTCTAGTTTAATAGAAATGAACCTACCTGCAGTGTATCTGGTACTCAATCTAGATAACAGCATTACAATTGTGCATATTTTCACAGTGATTGAGTGAGAAATATATAGGATATGATGAAAAATTGAAGGGGTTCTCTATTTTTCATCTTTATGTAAAAAGGAAGGGACAACACACTAAAAATTAGACTCACTGTTTCAGCTTAGTCCATATAGAACCTTGTATCGTGATGAGAACTACTCATATATATGGACTAAGCTGAAACAGTGAGTCTAATTTTTAGTATGCTGTCTCTTCCTTTTTTCTTCTATTTTGACTTGATAAAGGCTTTTTGTCTTGGTGCACTTTGCGTCTGCGTATCCAAGCAATTTTGGTGTACAACTTGTGTGCAGAGAAGCCTTTCTATCTCGCATTTCTTTACATTATGGTATCGAGGTGCTTTACCCCTACTTTTGCCCCTTGTACACTAATTTGCAATTTGTGTAGTGTTAACAGGAGGAATTTCATGCCAGAGTTATATTGCAATTTGGTATATCATTTTTTTCACCCTCCTTATCAGACATTCAATGTAAATCTCTACTGCTGAGACATGGACCAAATGTATTAACTAGTTTCCTACACTTGACACAATGGTTTGCAAAACATACACACTTTGTTGTTTTTTTTTTGCCTTGATATTCATACTCCTTGGTGTTACCTGGTAAATTAAGTTAGTTTGCATTATTGCAGTTATTGTAAGGTGTATTATTTGCTGCTGTGACTCTTGCTTTTAATCCTGTATTTTATTTGTATTCAGAATTGTTGGAAAGTGCTGCATGTGATTAACTAATTACGATAAACATGCTGAGATTGAAGTATTTCCCCAACTGACCACTTTAATAGGAAATCTATCATTCAACCCCATTTGCAAGCATATTTGACTGCCATTTTACCCTGTTTACTTATGCATATATACATTTATTATGTTCATTTATATTTTATCTGATATTTACAATGTAATAGTTTTTTTTGTCTCCCATTTGCTGTCCTGTCGAACGTTGAAGACATCCATAACAATGATGCAAATAAACGGTGATGTGTAAAACACGGAGACTTGTTTAGATTTCTGTTTACTCCATTTTCTTTGGCCTTGTACAGTTTCCATATTTAGATCAGATTTATATCCTGCAGTTTACGTAGCAAACATAAAAATTGAATTTGGAAGAATTTCAAGAGTTTGTGTTTGCAGTAATCGTATTATACTCTCTTTGTATTTCTCTTCAGCAAACAACAGATGGGAAGCCCAAGATCATTGATATTATAGACACAACTGGCAGTGGTGATGTAAATACCAGCACTGTGCTGGAACCGAAGGAGGGAGTGGTAGAAGGTCTTTCTGGAAGGACCTTAAAGGTAAACTGGTGCCTTATGTTTCTTTTTAAACTCCATGAACTAACTAAAAAGCACAACACGTTTTCCAAAGGAAAGGAGGTAAGTGTAGGAAATGTCACTCATTTGAACCGCAATAGGACTCCTGTATATGGTTCAATTAGAATTGCTCCCAGTGTTGCCCTTATCACTGATAATCACTGCTTCTACTCTGTAGGCCATTCATGGAATCCCACTATAGACTCTCTGGCTTGATCTGCTACTCTTATGTTTACATTTTATTTATTTATAAGATGTTTTACCATGAAGTAAAACATTGAGTTACCTCTTGTTTTCAAGTATGTCCTGGGCATAAAGTTATGATGACAAACAATACATGGTTACAAATATAGTTACATAAGTGAACAGGGTATACGTTATATACAAGACATTGCATGCACAGTTAGAGATAATATATATATTATAGGCGTATGTAACAGTTGTAGACCAGATTAAAATGTGAGACAGCTTTAGTTTTGAACGAACTTAGACTGGTGGTGGCTGTGAGAGTCTCCGGTAGATTGTTCCAGTTTTGGGGTGCACAGTAAGAGAAGGAGCGACCGGATACTTTGTTGAACCTTGGAACCATGAACAGTCTTTTGGAGTCAGATCTCAGATAAGTGCTGCATGTGGTAGGGGTGAGGAGCTTGTTCAGATAGACGGGTAGCTTGCCCAGAAAGTATTTGAAGGCAAGACAGGAGAGGTGAACTTTACACCTAGACTCAAGTAATGACCAATCTAGTTCTTTGAGCATTTCACAGTGGTGTGTTGTTGCATTGAATTGTAGAGGGTGTCAAGTTTGCTAATGTGGGTTTGGGGTGCCGAGCCGTATACTATGTCCCTATAGTCGATAATTGGCATTAGCATCTGCTATGAGATATGCTTTCTGACCAGCAGACTTAGGGAGGATTTGTTCCTGTAAAGTACACCTAGTTTGGGATAGGTTTTGGATGTCAGGGTTTCAATGTGCATCCCGAATGTTAAATGGGAGTCAAACCATATGACCAGGTATTTAAAACTAGTAACAGGAGTTAGGGTGGTGTTAGTGTTGGTTCTGATCTGGAGCTCAGTCACTGGAAGCTTTAGATATTTAGCCTTGGTCCCAAATACCATTGTTAGTCTTGTCAGTGTTTAAAAACAGTTTGTTTTGGGAAATCCAATTTAAGTCTCAAACAAACAGATTGAAGTATGTATTCAAGGTCGGAGAGGCGGTGGCTGTGTGCATATAAGATTGTGTTATCTGCATACATGTGTATTGATGCTCCTTCACAAGCTGTAGGAAGATCATTGATGAACACATGAGAAGAGTAGGGGCCCCAGAACAGAGCCTTGCGGGCACCACAGGTGATATCCAAGGGGTTGGAGTTAGAGCCTGAGATAGACACATGTTGGGAACTACCTGATAGGTAGGAATGAAACCCGTTTAAAGCATCCTTCCCTATTCCAAATTATACTTCAGCTTGGACTGTACATTTATTCCTGTACTCAATCAAGGAAGGATTTTTGAATCTTTACTTTATGTAAGTTACAAATCTGGCAGCTCGCACAAAACAACCTTCAATTATAAATCCACAATCTCTGCTAACTAACCCCCCCCCCCAAATCCACACGATTATAGATTTAATATTACCAACTGGAGTGCTCATGTGAGTGTGACTTCAGATAAACAGAAATCTGGGATGCCCAATGCAATATGAATAACATTTTTATTCATTTCAATATTTTCTTGTCATAAGTAAGGAAAGTTCAGTCTTTTTTGTCCAAAACATGTTCTGCATGATACCATGTCAAGATCCACCCTTTTAGAAGGTCTTTACACCACTAACTAGCTTGTTTAGGACTGGTTTCATGATGATCATGTATGTGTTTTTTTTTTTTTTTTTTTACTACAGATTCCAACAAGTTGGATAAACCCTACAGGAAAATATCACATTGGTATAAAAAATGGCTATAACTTTTATCCAAAAGCACTGAAAGAGCGACTGCAGGTAATATGCTTGAACTTATGTTTTCATTTTTTTTAATGGATGAAAAAATGATTTTCTGTTCAAGTAACTTCACTTTTTATAGGCTTATTATATAATACAGGTGCAGTACAAGATTCACACAAAGGACAAATAGACAAGTTACTCTTGTGCACTCTTCCTGGTTTAGACAAAGTGTTGGTTCTCATGGTACAATATTTATACCTAATTAAAACAGATATTTGGCAGCATTCACATTGGGCCCATTCCAGACCACACGTATTTTCTGTAAATTCATATACTTTTGATATATAGTGTGGTGCCCAGACCACGTTGGTCTCTTTGTCTCAATTTAAGGCCGGAAACACTGTATAAAGTTTAACTGCAGGGGGTTTTATTTACAAGGATTTAAATCATATACCAGGCCCACCGCCCCTTTAAATCAAAACACATAAAATAACACCTATTCTCTGTAGGGAAAGCCAACTACACCATAGTTTTCTCCCTCACGAACTGCATGGCCCGCTAAGCTGGTTCCCAAGCCAATACATGCTCTTGCATGTGCAACCATGTAACACAGTCTCCGCATACAACAATAAAGTGTTTTTTTTTTTTTTTTTTTTTTTTTTTTTTTTTTACTTCTGTCAGTCCTTTGGAACAGATGTCCCTGCTTCAGCACAGTCTCCTTTTTTCCTAGGGAAACTCAGCCCCACCTGAGCCCAGAGAAACTCCTGTACGTCCTCTGTAACCAGCTTCCGCAGCTTGGGAGCACTTCTATCACCCCCCTTCTCTGGGGAAAACAGTCTCTCTGTCTGGCAGCTTCCCGTGTCTTTTAAAACCCTTCCTCTTTCAGTCAATTCAGACAGGCTGATTAACTCCATTAGTTAGCAGCTGCTGCTGGCTTCTCTTTGAGGAATGAATGCTCTGTGGGCTGGAAAGCACACTGACTTCACTGTTCCAGCCCCTAGAGGACAGTGATGGTATCACAATAGGCACTGAGATGTGTGTAGGGACAGGTATTGTAATTTCAATAGCAGTGTAATCCGTTTCAGCCAGTCTTGACATCACATTGTCCATGTTGGGCGAGGATACTGATGAGAACTTGCTCTCTTGCGGTTTCAGGTGGCTGCTTATTTCTGTGCCCTTGCATGCATAAGAAACATTTAACCCATCCCATGCTGGCATTGTAGCACAGTCTGTTTTTTTTTAAGGGTCTTACTTGCTCATTATCTTTCAGGAGTTTTAAAGTCCCAACAATTGGTATATTTAATGTATGTAATATTTTTGTCCAGTTCCTTAATATTCCAATTGGTAACATGTCCCGGTCACGTGGGAGAATTTAAACAATGCAGGGAGATATCGGCACCCCATAACGGGGCCTGTAACTCGAGAAGCAGGGGGTCCCCGGATCTGAAATTAATGCAGTTAAGCTCCGGAGACCCCATGCTTCAATACTGTTAATAAAATAAAAGCAGTGGGATAGTCTGTTAGAGGCGCGCAGGGAGAGTGACTGATTCAGTCTCCATCTTAGTGCGCGTCTCTTACAGACAGGTGCTGCCTGTAGGATTCCCATTCAGACCCCGCTGTGTGCCTTGGACTGTCCAGGCATTGCACATGGTTGAACAGCCCATTCACGTATCCAAGTTACAGATCATAGTGCTATATCAGTATATGGGGGGTACAGAATATTGTAAATTCCATTTATAACATCAGTGAATACATACAGTATATTGTTGAAATGATGCAAGTCGTGCTCTTTGATCAAAATTCATAGCAGAATTAGTAAGGTATATTTTATGATTTCAGTCTTGAGAATATCCACCCAAATTGTCGAAATTACAGCGTTTCCCTGAAAAATATATATAAATTGCAGAGATCTTCTGCTCTGGGAAAAGACAATGTTTCAATGTTTGCACTTTTGTTTGCCACTTCAGAAAGAGCGTAAGGAGAAGCTGTGGGATCCTGTTCATAGGGTTGTACTTGCTGAAGCCTGCAGGAAACACGAGGAGTTTGATGCCAATTCTAATTCTCACGCCCAGGTTGGTGCTAGAAGTATTTTAACAGTTAAACATTTCACTGCGGGATGGAAAACCGAAAGCATTAGTTTTGGTGATTTGGGCTTTTCTTTTGCTGAACATGATCATTTACTTTGAAAAGCATTTTAAGATTGTGAAACAAGTTCTTTTGACCTGATAAGAATAGCTTATATGGAATTGTTGATTGTGGCCTAACTTGGATGACTATATGTATTTGATACAATATTTGTATTACTTTTCCTACTTTCTTATTTTGTAATTGTTGTTAAGAAAGATACATTATTAAAGTGACCATATTTTTTTGTTAAGGTAGGAAAATTGATCAAAGAAGATCTACAGAGCCAAGTGGAATTGCTGCAATCATTTGAAAAGAAGTATAATGACCCTGGTCCTGTGTATGATTGCCTGGTGTGGCATGATGGTGAAACCTGGAGGTAATAAGAATTCTTAATATTTGTTGGTAACGTTGGTAACGTTAAATTGAGGGAGATATTGATACGGTTACCTATTTAAAGGGCAGTCCTTCCTACGACAAAATGAGCTAATGACAGGTGCTTCTTGTGCCGGAAAGACTGCTGCAGGTGTTCCAGGACCACATGATCGCTTACGCTGCGCTTATAGTGCCTGCGACAGCAACTCAACGTCGCGTCAAAACAAATGCATTACCACCATCGCGTGCGCTTATAGTAAGCGCGGCGCGACGGCTTGGTCGCGATCGCTGTAAGTCGTCTCAATTTGATTTTCCCAGCAGCCGTCGCCTGGTGGCGCCGGCACTATAAGCGTAGCCTTAGAATACCCAGTGCCGTGATTTCCCCATTATAAAATGAGCACTCACAAGGGAACAGACGGACACGTTAAGGGTTGATATATAATGTGCTGAGCATGAATTCTGTGGGCTTGAGCATGACATCTTTACAGGATAGAAATAAGTAACATTTTACCTTTTTAAAGCTGTAGTACCTCCTAGGATCAAAGTAAACTAGATAGTGGCATGTTTAAAAGGGTAAATCTTTGTGAAGGAACCCTGTGACGGAAACAAATTTGTACATGTGTAATTTTTAGATAGGTGTTTTTTTTTTTGTTTGTTTTCACTAAAGCGTTCATGGTAAATAAATGCTTTTTGTTTTTTAAATTCTTTATCTAATGTCTGTTGGTCCAGCCTCAAATCTACAGGTTTTTCTGTGTTCTTATATAATCATGATTTTGTCACTAGTCAAACGTGTGTGTGTGTGTGTGTGTGTGTGTGTGTGTGTGTGTGTGTGTGTGTGTGTCAATCATGATGCACTATCTTCATAACACAATTAACATAATTCTGAGCCTGTATGTTCCGATTAATGACGTATGATACCTGTAATGATTGTTTTGCTGAGTGTTATGTTACATTTGGTCATTTAGTAAGTCCCATGTTAATTGTCATTTGCTGCCTCCTTACAGAGCGTGTATGGATATAAGCGAGTGTGGAGACCTAGAAGCTTGTAATGTGTTACGGAATTACAGAGAGGCACAAGAGTATGGATCATTTGGTACATCAGAAATGTTGAATTATTCAGTGAACATTTATGATGAAGGCAACTTGCTGTCAATTGTGACCAGTGGAGGTGAGATCTCATTCTAATGCTTCTCCATGGTAAAGTGGAACATTTAGAAAACCAGAAAGGCTGCATAAGGGAATAGGTGATTTGAACAGCAACTTAATGCAGAAGTCGGTACAGCTTGTCATATATTTTGGCATTTATGTACATTCTTTAAGAGCTCTCCTTCTTTCCAATGCTATTTTGGCTTTTAAAATCTAATGTGCCATTCAGGAGATGAAAGCGTTTACAATATTAAGTATCCGAGAGGTTAAAATGGCTCCTTTCCAGTGCAGTGTAAAGGTTACCATGGTAACCTCAGAAGCTAGAGATTTAAGAAAATCCACAAATTTAACCACCCCCAAAGAAATGAGCAGGACAAGCTCAGAGGGCAAGATACTAATATTATGAGTAAGGCTTTGGTCCGGCGGCGTGCGCGCTACTTAACATCTGTTGGTATCCTCCCGGGAAAGTCCCAGTCCTTCCTCGCTGCACGGCTCACTACATGCTGTGACGCGTCAGCCGCCAGGGGATGCAAGAGAATTGTAATCCCAAGCGGCGACGTGGCTGTGAGCCAATGAGGGGGAGGCTTCGGGGAGCGGGGAAAGCAGCTGCAGCACCAAGGGAGCCCCCCTGCTCCCTCCCACAGACTCTCTCCTCGGGGAGGCGGGGGAGGGAACCCCCGACACACACTGTGATGGCCCCACCCCAGTCGTCATTGCCCCTGCCCATCCGACCCGTTCGGCAATGCCCTCCCCAGCGTGCAACACAGTTCACTGCAGACCGCAAATCGCGGTGCAGCGAAGCCTTAGCCTTAAACTCACAAATGCAGCAGAGAGACAGAACCACAGCGATGAACTGCTTAAAAAATGGCTGAACTGCTTAGAAGATAAGACTATTGTATTGGTACATAACGAACCTTAGATAGGGAAAGAGTAGTACTCTACATGTTTTGCGCCTCTCTTGGCACTTTATCAAAGTAGGATAGAGCGTGAAACATTTTTGAGTACTACTTCCCTATCTTCGGTTCGTTATGTGCCAATACAATAGTCTTATCTTCTAAGCAGTCCAGCCCTTTATCAAGCAGTGCATCTCTGTGGTTCTGTCTTTCTCTGCTGCATTTGTGAGTGGGCTGGGGTACACTGATGCGACTCCTATTCTTAAGGATTGAGTGAGTACCTGCCTGTTTTTGTATTTAATTCTGCTCTCTGAGACGTATGTATAAAGATATATATTTATCTTTATCTGTCTAGCACTGACAGTGTACTCAGCGCTTTACAAATTAATATAGTACAGGGAATTATAATAATAAAATAAGCACAGCAAAGACAGAATACAGGAAAGGAAATTCCTGTCGCGGAGAGCTTACAATCAATCTAAGTGTTATGTTGGGAGACTTGGAGACAGCAGGCGAGGGAATAAGTGCTGTAGCTGGCAGTGCTTGGCCACGGTAGTTGGTAGGAGTTAGGCCTCGGTCCCGCTGCGCTCGTTGGCGCGGGCGGCAATGTCGCGAGTTCCCCACCAGCAGGGGAATCCTCGCGAGCCGGTCCCGGTCCCCCCTGGCTGCACAGAGCACTACACGCTGTCGCGCGTCAGCCGCTGGAGACACCAGAGAATGGTGTTTTCTAGCTTTGACGCGTGACGTGTGTGGCTGTGAGCCAATGGGGAGGGGAGGCTTCGGGAGGAGGAGAGGCTTCGGGGAGCGGGGAGGAGTGTGGAGTGAAAGCAGGTGAGTGCCTTTCTCTGTGTGTGTGTCTGAGTGCGTGCCTGTCTGTGTGTGTATGTGTCTGAGTGCGTGAGTGCCTGTGTGTGTGTGTGTGTGCCCGAGTGCCTGCCTCTGTCTGTGTGTGTGTGTATGAGTGCGTGAGTGCCTGCCTGTGTGTGCGCCCGTGTGTGTGTGTATGAGTGCGTGAGTGCCTGTGTGCGTGTGTGTGTGTGTGTGTATGAATGAGTGCCTGCGTGTGTGTGTTTAAACTTACCTTCCAGCTCCAGCCCGAGTCCGTGGAGGGAGGGGGGGGAGAGTAGCGGGTCCCTCCGCTCAAGCCACGCCCCCCCTCCCTGTCAAACCGACCACCACCCGCCCACCTCCCGATCAAACCTCCCACCTCCCGCCCACCTCCCGCTCCCTACAGACCGCAGATCGCGGTCTGTGTATCTCAGCGCACCGCCTGTCAGCAGCGCAGGTGCGCTGACTCTGGGAGCGGGGCCTTAGCCTAACTGTGTGTGTGGGACAATAGCCATGAGTGCAGGCTATTGGGATGCTTCTTTTGAGAGGTGCGTTTTATGGTTGGTCCGTATATTAAATTAGATGGGTTAGCAGGGAAAGAGGTGGCAGGGGGGCATCGGTGTGAGCAGGTGTGTATATTGCTGGGTGCAGTATTAGGAGAGCTGTCCCCAGCAGCAAGGATGAGAAGATGAAAAGAGGAATTGTGGGGAGGGGGCCTTTTTTGAGGGGTGTAGAAGTTGTTGGCAAAGAGGTGTGTAAATAGTGGTGCAGTGTATGGACACAAGCATAGTTGAAGGAGAGATGAAGAAATGTGGAGAGAACAAGCGTTTACAAAGGAGTGAGGAAGATGCAAAGAGTAAAAACAGAGGGCATAATGAGATGCACGGAGTGAAAGAAAGGAGGAGAGAGTTCCTAGGTATTGGAGGATAAGCAGCAAGAGTTGAAAGAGCAGGTGTATAAATCAGGCCTGGGAGGGCAGTGTATTACTGAAGGTTACACAGCAGCCTAGAAAGTTAGTCTATAGATGTGTAAAAATGGTTGGAGCATTTAGAAAGCCAAGTTCTCACAGTTGCAGGGTTGTTGAGGGGTTCACCTCCAATTCAACTTCAATTTTAACTTTGCAGACACTTCACGTGTGACACGTAAGGTGTTAGACAGCCATTGATAATGGTTTCACATTACAGGTGCTCATGGCACGCACGTTGCTAGCATTGCGGCAGGATACTTCCCCGATGAGCCCGAAAGAAATGGTGTAGCACCCGGAGCCCAGATACTTGCTTTAAAAATTGGTGACACACGGCTGAGCACTATGGAGACAGGCACAGGACTGATAAGAGCGGTAAGGGTTCTTCTTTTGTGCTTTTAGAAGAGGAAAGGTATTTTGTATCGCGGAACAGTGACAAAATGTTTGCTCCTTCTCAGACAGAAAGGCGTAACGTACACAAAGAGTAGATGGAAA
Source organism: Ascaphus truei (assembly GCF_040206685.1). Classification (NCBI taxonomy): domain Eukaryota; kingdom Metazoa; phylum Chordata; class Amphibia; order Anura; family Ascaphidae; genus Ascaphus; species Ascaphus truei. Next base: position 267,528,563 of record NC_134485.1, on the reverse strand, counting down.
ATAGGAGCCAGGGAAAGAATGTAGGGATTTATAAACTTAATTATAGTTACATGGGCACTTTCTTCTCCCTTGTGACCAATTGCATTTAAATCACAGTACTGTTGATTGTAACTGGGGGGTTGTTCACTAGGCTCAGATAAGGGTTATTGGAGCTCAATTCGCCATCAGTGGCAGCCAACCCGGTATCGCCTTTCGATGCAGCTTTATTGTGGCTTAAATCCCAGAGATTTGTTTCCTAAATATGTATTATTCTGTGTTCTAAGTGCTGCAACCCTTTCAATGCTAACTATTTTCATGCTTATCAATGTGTTCTGGCTCCTCTGGGGGGGAAAAAATTATATTTATAAACGCAACTGTAAGGATTTTATATTTAATGATTTACTTTTTTTTATTTTTTTTTTTCCATCGAACAGATGATTGAAACAATAAATTATAAGTGTGACCTTGTCAACTACAGCTATGGTGAAGCAACACACTGGCCAAATTCTGGGTATGTGTCTTAGAACTGTATTTCCAGCAAGGCTTCTAAACCAGATAAACTGGCAAAATCTGCAAACAAAGATTATCCTGCAGATGAATCAAACGTATTCTGTACAGAGCCCGATATACAAGTCTAGTAAAAATGCATTTCTCAAAACTGCAACTAGAGTAGGGTAGGTCCACATTCCGTCCTCCAGGACCATCAGCAGGCCAGGTTTTCAAGCTCTTTCAAATTTACACATTCAGTAATTGTCCTTGCTGTGAATTTGCTCAGTATTGAATGTGCTGCCCTGAAGAAATAAAAAAAGTCCGTTTTATAGCTCTTGAGGATGGAGCTTAAACCCTTTACTGGAGTTCACAGCAGCAACCTGTCTTGAATAAAAATAGGCCGACAAAGTGGATTTGTTTGCAGTCATAAGTAATTGGTAGTGGTCTGAAACGGTTCTTCCACTTTAAAGGCCGTGAGTGCCAAAACACACCACAAAGCCAGTTCTTAAAACGGAAAACCAGACCCAATGTCTTTGCTCAAATGAGGTTTGTTAATCCATTCTGCCCTCTTAAAACATCTGCAACTAAGAAATGTGCAGCGTGTATGGGGATACAATTTTTTTTTTTTAATTTATAAACAAAGATTTGCAAAAACAAATATTTTCTCTTAAGTGTAGCATTTTTATGACATGAGATGGATACCTTAAAGTAACATCGTTAGAAAAATAACATGGGTGTGTAAATATTATTAATCTAGATTGGCTCAGATAAAAATACCAATAATATTAATATTCCTCCTACCATTTTTGCCAGATCTGCAAAAAAATAAAATAAATGTCTACCTATTTTTATTAACCTGAGTTTACTGATAGAAATGTAGTCAACACATTTTCAGTAGCTTGTACTGGTACATGACCCGAATTTTCAAAGTAATTGGGGAAGTCTTCTTTATGGTTAGAAATAATAATAATAATTTTATAAAAAGCCAACACTTTACAGAATCCATGTCTCCTAATGATTTTATATACAAAAAAAAAAGCCCCAGTGCTACATCCAAATGTCAAACTATATCGTTAAATACTTATGTTTGTTTCCTCATAAGTATGGGTTATTTAGGAAAATGTAGTTAAGCTATATACTTGTCATTTGTATGCAGCATTGGGGCTTTTTGGTTTTTGTTTTATATACAGTCACACCAATAGCTCTCCTTTTGATACAAATATATATGATGTGTTGGGTTTAGAGCTTGCAGGGATTATGTGCATTTCCTAATGATTTTCCCAGACATTGTACCAGTGTCAGACTCTCGTTCAAACAGTATAAATTAAGATTGAGGGTGTGGACGTCCAAATGTTTTATTGAGGCTATTCGCCAAGCCGTGATAGCGGCTAGTTATAGTTTAATGCCATCACTGTTTAATGTATAACCCGTCATCTGGCACATTTAGCACTCTTGACTTTTACATCCTTCCAGTGAAAATAGTTTTGTCTGTGCAGGAGAATATGTGAAGCAATTAATGAAGCAGTGTGGAAAAACAACATCATATACGTTTCAAGTGCTGGCAATAACGGACCGTGCCTTTCTACTGTAGGCTGTCCAGGTGGAACTACTTCAAGTGTGATAGGTATGGTAACACATTTGAATGATCTACTGTAATCTGGAGTATTTTTCCCAGTTAATGAATGGGACAGTAGGTTTCTGCTTCAATTCCTGGGAACACAGAAACTTCAGGTAGTCTGAGGAAGAAATCAGGCCTGCATTCTAGTTGTATGTTCAGTGAAATGTGTTTTTGTAACCTTTCAATGTTCTTTAGGTGTGGGTGCCTATGTTTCACCAGACATGATGGTGGCAGAGTACTCCCTGCGGGAGAAGCTGCCTGCTAATCAGTATACCTGGTCATCTAGAGGTCCTAGGTATGTTTCTCTTCAAATATAAAATTGTATATTTATCGCCATAATATAAAATTCTGTTTCTGCCTCTCCTTTGGTACTTATGCTTGTTTTTAAATCTGACTTATTTTCTGTAATACTTTTCAAACTAGCTTCCTTGCCTCCTAAATTCACCCTATAGTCTTACCATTATACAAACATGGGAACCAAGACCGCTCTAATCTCCTGTCCCTTCCTTTGTATCGATTCAATTCCTTACAATTTACCCTTTGGAAATAAAGGTTTGTATTCAAGTGCAAAATTGCCCTATAACCGCAGAGCGTAAAGTGGGGGGCACACGCTGGATTTTTTTGGGCGGGCGCTAGCACAGGTCCTGCGCTCTTCCCCGAGGCATTTAAATGAAATGCTGGGGGTTTCGCGTGAGGCCTCTGCAACTCGCTTACCGGAGTTCCGCAGAGCTGCAAAGACACGTTACCATAGCACCTCGGCATCACTCATTTGTCTCCATGGCAGCGGGGGGACGTCGCGTTACCCCTCTGCGTCATTTGACGCCGCCTTACAAGGTGCAGGGGGGCGCAGCTCAAAAAGTTTGCGCTGCCCTATAATATGTTAAATGTTTCCCATAAACCTTGAAACGGGGAACTTGATTTCATCTTTTAGCGGAAGCTTTTAACTTGAATCCCTTTTTGTTTTTTACATGTCTTACTGTTGTTTTAGCTTCATGTATGGTAAACAAAAGCCTAATAATAAGCCTACCTGTCCTTTTCTGTGCCCCATGTTTACATCATTAGTAAGTTTAATTGAATTACCAGTTAAATAACATGTTCACGCTCTCTATTGTCTGATTATAGTACAGACGGAGCCCTGGGAGTCAGTATTAGTGCCCCAGGAGGAGCTATAGCTTCTGTGCCAAACTGGACGTTAAGGGGAACCCAGCTGATGAATGGAACATCCATGTCCTCTCCCAATGCTTGTGGAGGCATTGCACTAGTATTGTCAGGTAATGCTCACAAGAAATCGGTGCTTCCAGAGCCTTGGATCCCTTACATAGGACTATGGTGTTTTCTCGTGGTTTTACTGGTGTTTGCAACAGGAGCTTTGGGGGGGGGGGGGGGTAATTTTGTAGAGATGAGACAGATTATGGGGTGAAAACTTTGTGTGTGTGTATATATATATATATATATATATATATTTCTCCACAAGACTATGGTTTTGTATTAAATTAATATAGAAGTAGCATTGCTTAGGTAAATCTGCCTTGTTTATTGTTTTATTTTAACAAATGTATTATTTTATTTACTAGCCAGCACTTGGTTCTTTTGGTATAAATACAAAGTAATTATTTTAAATAAATGTAACGTGCCCAGTAAACTTTGAGCTGAAACAACTACAATTATGTTCTCCTATTTATAACTATTTGCCCATGTGTGTAATGTGCATCTGACATAACAGTATATATGTAACAGCAAAACATTACCAGTAAATCGCCAAATGAATCAGGAAATGCTGATAGTGTTGTTGTGCCAAAATCAATACTTAATACCTAATGCCTACATCAAGTGCGTAGGCTGCATCTGTCAATCAATTTTTACCCTTCGGAATTAAATGCATTTGTGTTAATTTAGGCCTCAAAGCTAATGGCGTCCACTACACTGTGCATTCAGTCAGGAGGGCATTGGAAAATACTGCCATGAAGGCTGAAAACATAGAAGTATTTGCCCAAGGACATGGGATTATTCAGGTACTATTTTTGTTTTTTTAAATGTTTAATTTTACCTGTTTCCTCACCCCAATGCTGCAGGGGTGGAGTCCTCGGAGGGGGTGGGAATAACTGGGATATATGGGTTTAAGTGTGCTAGGAGAAGGAAGCAAGTGAGGAAAGAGGTTGACTTTTTGGTGCTTGCTGTATGCTGTCTCTCACATTGATGCCAGACGCTTCTCCCTTTCTGTGGCCAAAAGAGGGAGTGAGAGGAGAGTGTCTGACATCTCCGTAAGAGACGCCACATGCGCAGCAGTTTCAAAGCGGTACCTTGCGACCCCACATGCCGGCACCAAGTAAAACGGCGATAAATCATCTCGCATATTGACTCATCGCGTTATGACTACAGCATCGGTACATTGCCCAACCCCACCACAAGGTTGTCACCCTCTGTTTCTTACTTTTCGTTTCTTTGTGAATGTGACAAACTCAAAAAGATGTGCAAAAGAAAAATACAATTTTGCAGGTGGCATCTCCAGTACAAATCCTAATTGATAAACCTGTATTTCTGTTTTACTGTAGTTTGCTCTTCTAAATATCTATTTTCTCCAAGGTAGGAAGAGTGCGAATTGACACCGAGAAGAGAAATAGGCACGAAATACTGTAGTACACAAATGTAATAAACAGTAGATATATAATATATATATTTTTTTACATAACACTTGTTTCACCTAAAGAGGTTATATTTACACTATTAGATGTGCCGATTTGAAACATTTTGTTTGCTATTCTAATTAGTAAGATTCTACTGTACATATTTTCAAATGATCTTTTGGTATACTTTTTTCCTTGCTAGGTTGACAAAGCCTATGACTACCTCATGCAGGATTCATCATTAATCAGCAACATAGGTTTTACAGTTACTGTTGGAAGCAATCGAGGAATTTACCTCCGGGATCCAGTCCAGATCGCTGCGCCCTCGGACCATGGTGTGGGCATCGAGCCAATGTTTCCAGAAAATACAGGTGAGCTTGATCCACTTTATAATCCACATACCGCTAATGACAGAGGAATCTACAACATGGTCTGCAACTAATTGCACCAGTGTGCAGTACAGTCACATTGTAATGGAAGGTTTAAATCTCAATCCTCTTAAGTAAAGTTTTCATTCTTTGCCCCAATTATGGAGGTGAGCATTTGCTGTCAAGAACATGCAATTTTCTCCATTATCCATATTGCTGCCAAAATAAATGAGTACTTTTGCCATTGCATATGCTTATTCCTTTTTTACAGTCTTACAATGCAACGTGCTTTTGTTTCTCTGGCAGAAAACACAGAGCGAATATCACTTCAGGTTCATTTAGCTCTGACGTCTAATGCACCCTGGGTTCAGTGTCCCAGTCACTTGGAGTTGATGAACCAATGTAGGCACGTAAACGTCCGTGTGGATCCACGTGGCCTAAGAGAAGGCGTGCATTACACAGAGGTATGCTGAAGTTCATAATCTTTCGTCACAATGTTTTCCTTGCACGCACCATTCAAGCAGTTTAAAATAAAATTCTAGAATTACAGAAGGCAACAATTCTTCTGTAACCGGAGATTTGAATGATTGGTAAGGCACCGGGTCATGATTAAACTATTGTAAAAATATCCCTTTTTCCTAAAGGAAATTTTTAATTTTTGTGAAACCATAAAGTGACACATTTGCATAGTTTGAAAAATTACATAATTTCATCTCTCAGCAGCAGAATAGGCTGCATTGCATTTTTTAAAATGTTTTTATTTTTTATTACCGGATTGCAGCAGGGGGTTTCCGGAAATTAACTCTAGGTAAGCTCTGGGGACACCCTGCTTTCAGAGATACTTACTTTCGTAGCGGTGCCGATATCACAGCCAGGGAACTGTATACCTAACAAAATGGCAGCTTTAAATGTCACGGGAGCCAATAGGAATATATGACGTCATCTGTTGCGGCTTCCTATTGGCCAGCGAAACCAGAACACTTAAACTGCACATGGATACTGGCAACACTATGGAGGCAAGTAACTCTGGAAGTAGGCTGTGGCAATCATCCCAGAGCTGAAATTAACAGCTGCAAGATTAGTCGGTGGTGTTTTTCCATTAACCTAAAACCAAAGTCCCTCTTTAGATCATGTCTTGTTTATATGTCACAAAAACAGTCTGGTTCTGGAAACCACCATGTCAATATCAAATAAGGTTTTGTTGTGTGGTCTGTGTTTTATGAATGGCCTGAATATCCTATTTCTGTTCTCTGTACATTCTCAGTGTGTGGTTTTGTTGTGCAGAGGATGGATATGGGAAACCAATTCAATGTCACTGGTGGGCAACTTTGGTGGAGGTAAAGCACTCAAAACACCTGTAAGGTTTGAGACATTTTCCTTGCTCAACTCTCAAAGAGAATTAATGTACCTGTGATGTGACGAAACTATAGGGTGTGAGTGAGGTAGCTGATTTGGGGATTTGTTGGGAAATATTTCTTAGAGGACTACATTTATTTTTGAATGCAAGGAAGCATACTGTGTACATGCATTTTTAATTTAGGGCTGAAGGAATGACTGTGTGTAAAGGCACTGATTGAAAGTAATGACATTGAGTTTAAAACAGGGGAACCTGGTTCAAATCTTGGGGTCGGCTTCTAGTGACCTTGGGCAAGTCACGGTATCTCCTTGTGCCTCAGGCACCAAAAACAGATTATAAACTCATTAGGGCCAGTGCGATTTTGTCTGTAAAAATCCTATGTTCAATGTTTAACGCACACTATATTGTAGTTGTGAAGTGCCTTGAGTCCCATTGGGAGAAAAGCGCTATATGAAACGGTTATTAATTTACTATATTCATGATTTTGTTCGTAGATTTGTGGCTATGATATAGCTGCACCCACATCCGGTCCGTTATTCAGAGTTCCTGTAACTGTTGTCATCCCAGCAAGGTAAGATATCTTGATAGTGTTTAATGTAAATACACCGGGGCAAACTAACAATTATGTATAAAGTGTTACCAATGCACACACCAGTAACTTGTTTTAATGTAAACCGTGTTGGTGTCACATCTAAAGCTGTTTAGCATGTTTAAGTGTAACTTCAGTGCCACATTTGCTGACAATGGTTTGTGAGGAATAGATGCTCTCCATAAAACTCCATTTCCTCCATGATGTGAACGTTTTGCCTAATTTTGAATTGGAATGCTGTTCTTTTATTAGACACCTGCCTGTCCGAGAAGAGGTTATTGGTTTCCAGTGTCTTGTCTAAATATATTCTTTTTATTATATATCATTTATTTTTATATAATTTTTTTTGTATACACACCGACTCTCCTGATTTGCTGCTTAAATCTCGTTCTTAAAAATCACCTTGTTTTGGCCACACCCATCCCCAGTGTGGGATGTGTTGTACAGTAAGCTGAGACTGCACATCTTATGCAGACATGAGCTTCTGTACCATCTTAGTTATGTATTGTATGTTCTTTAATTGTGGCAGTTTCATTATTAGGTTATCAATGTACAGTAATGCTCAGATTAACCAGCAGAAGGCCGTCTATCCTATGTCTATTCATTAAGATGTTTTTGTTTTCAGGCTTAGTGATGCTGCAATGTATAATGTCGAGTATAATGATGTACATTTCAAGTCTGGACAAATACAACGGCACTTTATTGAAGTTCCTCAGGGAGCTACATGGGCCGGTAAGTAACAGAATATCAGGTCTCAATTAAGTGAACCTTATTATATACTGTAATACTTTATTTTTTTAAATATTTTTTTTTCTGAGTGAGCCATGAATTTATGCGCTCATACAATATGTGCTCACAATGACATTGGTCAAAAACACCTTTAGCAGATAGTTAATATTCCAAAAATTGATACTAGTCTATGCTAAAAAAGAAAGTGTTGAGAGAGAATATTTTGTGGAAAGTATAGCACAGATCCTTACTGTTTTCTTTCTCATAGAGGTTACAATCACTTCATGTTCTTGTGACGTGTCCTCCAAGTTCGTTCTTCATGCAGTTCAATTGGTGAAACAAAAAGCCTACAGAAGCCATGAGTTCTACAAATTCTCTTCTCTGCCAGAAAAAGGATCTGTAACTGAAGCTTTTCCAGTATTAGTAAGTTCCTAAGAATGATGTAAGAAATGAATTGCTTTTGGTGACATTACCCAGAAACAAATGCTTGTTTTCTGTTTGTATCTACGTTGGGTTTGGGAATACAACCCCAAATTAGGTGGTTAGTCGCATCATGTTTTTCATATGAAAATTGACCTTGAGCAAAGTATAAATAATATCTAGGAGTTGCGACTTTGCACCTGAACATCGCATGATATATCAAATAAAAATGAAAACAATAAACTGTTAAATATTGATTGGGCTACAAGTTGGTTTACTTAGTTTATGTACAACAGTCCGTATGGCAGGGAAGTGGTGCTGTGGTCATGAAATGCTTTGTATGTAAAACAGGGCGTGGGGGGGGGGGTGCCTTTTTATTTTTCATGGTGAGGAGTGTTTAATGACCACAAACATGTTGCAAAGCTATTCGGTAGAAGTGGTACTATGAAAGGCGCTTTTCTGAGAACATAGATTGCAGTGCTGTTTGTTGTAATGTTCTTTGTTTTTTGGTTGCAGAGCGGCAAGACAATCGAATTTTGCATTGCACGTTGGTGGGCAAGTCTCAGTGATGTCAGCGTTAATTACTCCATTTCTTTCCATGGTCTTGCCTGTGGGATGCCGCAACTAAATATTGTAAGTGTTAATATTTGAGTGGAATTGTTTTTTCACCTGTAATGATTCTGTTTCCATTAACTTTTTTTTTTTTTTTTTTTTTATTGCAGAGCAAAGGTGGGGCTAAACCTATAAAATAAAGATTAGAAAAATTCTGTTACTCTGTTGTCGTCTAGCAGAGTTTAACATTGTACTTGTATGATTATTGGATTTCACGATTTTATGCAGCATAAAAAAGAGATAAATTGAAAGGATATATTGTATTGTGTTTTCTGTTGCTGTTAAGCATACACGGTTACACTACAACAGTATATATTCCTTGTAGAAATTCTGACATTTATAATTACCATCTATATCCTAGATAATGTTTAGATTTTTATTTATTTTTTTACAGCAAGGGGAGCATACTTGGTGGGAAATTGCACATGATCTTAAGATGTAATCGGAATAAAAGCTATATATAAAGGAAATAAAGCGAGCAACTACAGCTTGGTAAAGATTCAAAGTTAATGTAGTTCCTGAAACGTTTTTCCTACTTTTTGAGATTCACCTAGGCATGGTGGTAGGATTTTCATTATGACTAGCTTTTATGTTTGTATGGTGCCAACCTATTTGCAGTGCTTACTATGTGAGGGGAGGACTAAAACTTGTTCTTTTTGTTATAAAACGTTGAGACAAACTTCGACCAATAGGAAGGAGCTCAAAATCTAAAATGGTGGAGGCTGGAGACACAAAGAATAGTCTGTCCGTGTCCCATAAACTTCCGCTCTGAATATACGGTTCTAGAATGAAAGTAAAAGAATGAAGTCTGTAGAGAGTGTTGGATAGCCCGCCGTGAAAGGAGACAATCTGGTGGTGAGTCGTATAGAATTCCAGTGTTGTGGTGCAGCACAGGAATGTTGGAGGCAGGCGTGAGTAAGTAATGAGGGAGGTGTAGATCATGAGCTGAGTGTAGATTGCTCGTGAAAGAGTACTTGAAAACTAGGTTAAAAACAGTAGTACATAATGGTGTTATATAAAGCTTTTGTAGGTGAACACAAGTCTTTTCCACCCGATGGGCCGCAAGTATAGTGATTTGCGTAATGACGCAGCAGAGGAAGAGTGGTGACAGTGCAGGTGTGCTGTTATATCTGCTTTTGACATGTTAAGATTCAGATTGGGTTGGGGCAACCATGAGCTGAAAGACAGTTGGTGATACAAGACTGAAGATAATGGGAGAGGTCCGTGGTAGAAAGGTGGATTTGGGTATCATTAGCATAGAGGTGATCATAAATAAAGAATGACCAATGAAGAGATACATTGAGTAGTGGTCCTAGAATAGAGCCCTGGTGTATGCCAACTGTAAAAAAGCAATCCATGCAGTGTTGTGTTTAAAAAAAAAAATATTTAAAATAAAGGTTTGAAGCAGCCAGTCTCTACAGAGCTGAGCCCCTTTAATTTCAGCTTCCAGAGATACTTGCTTCCAAAGGAAGCTGTCGGTTTCTCAAAACTCCCTTGTCACATCGGCTAATAGGAATCTGCACCGGATGACTTAATGGCTTCCAATTGGCCCGTAGGGCCTGGGAACTTTGAAAAGCGGCCATAACATAAACCCTGGAGTGGCTACCGGCACCCACTACGGAGGCAAGTATCTCTGGAAACGGGGTCCTGGGAGCTGAAAGTAATTGTGAAGACCACCTGCTTCAATCATGTATGAGAAAAAACGTGGGGTGCGGGGGGGAGAGAGAAACTGCTTGGATTGTCTCTTTAAATGGGAGTCAAGAGTTGATTGGTCACTGATTTTTACCTTGATCATTGACTGGAAAAAATATATATCTATCACTTTCTCGCCTTCTGTAGATTTAGTACATATTAAAGCAGCAATATAACTTTCCACTTTATTTATTTATTTTTAATATGTAAAGCATGTGACAATGTAAAATTCTACTTTCTTACCTAATCTGACAATTGTGTAGCAATATTAAAGTTACCAAGTATCCAGATCACAGTAGGCAGGTATAGTCCTTTAGTTGGAAAAGTGTTGCTACAAAACTATTGTATTTAAGGGAGTAACAAAATAAGCTCTAAGCTACCTAAGGGTCAGACGTTTTAAATTTGTCTGTCCAAGAAGAACTGCTTTGAATTGGGATAAGTTGGTAGCCCTATTTCAGAGTGCATCTATTCTCTACATATACAAAGGGAGGTGGTACAGGAGGCACCATTGAAATCTCGCTGCAGTCCCTCGTACTTTTTAAAACACTGCTGCCTGCATAAAGAGTGCCCTGTAACGAGTACATCGGACAGATTAAAAGAGCGAGTGAAGGCACGTTATTACCCATAATATTTACAATTGATTAAAACCCACAGCGAGGTGGGTGTTTGAGACCATTACTGTGAAGGTTGCCCCATGACATCAGCCAGAGCCAACATTTCACACCAATAGATGCCTTCTCAAGGCAGTAAATCAGAAGCCTGCTTGAAGGTTGTTGATTAGCCTGTGCTGAGGTAGAAGATGGGTGTTCGGGTGGGTAATGTTGCGGTGGCACGTGAGCAGGGCAGATGTGAAGGGATCGGATTGAGTGCATGTTGTAGAGGGAATGAAAAGGGGAGACTACTTAATGTTTGTTTTTTACCCAAAATTCCCAAAACACCTTTTTTGAACTAAGAAATATACAACCGTTCTTAAAATATAATTTAGGCTTCATGCCGGGTAAAATAAAAAAAAATATTCCACGTAATATTTTGCTACAATGGTTTTAATGTATTAAACTGTAGCTACTCTTAGCCTGTGGTTTTAAAGATTATTTCTTATTTCTATATTGTTTTTTTATTATTTTATAGCATGCATCAGAAGGGATTGCTCGGTTTGATGTGCGGTCTACATTGAAGTATGAAGATCTGTCTCCGTCCATCAGTTTGAAAAATTGGGTGCAAACCGTAAGGTATTATACTTGTTTTTTAAGCTCTTTAAGAGCGCTCTTCTTGCCCTTCCCAACTGTGGTTTTCTGTATTTTTTTTTTTTGTTTCTTTTAAATCTAATGCTTCAGGTTAAAATGGCGCTCACCCCAGTGCAGTCTAAAAGTTCAACGCTAGAGATTAAAATCAAAAAAGTGCAGGAGACTTCTTCGTCAATAAACCGTGAGGTTAAAAATAAAATGGTGCATACAGATGTAGCAGCTCTTCCTGTTTGCGGTGCAGCGACCGGAAGTCAGCGAACATGCAGAGCGGTGGAAGGCGCTGCAGGGGTTTATTCCATTTAATAGGACTCCCGCAGCGTTAATCCTCCTGGCGTGGTCACAGGAACATGCGCGGCTCCGAAAACAGGAAGCGCTGCTACATCTGTATGTTATTGGGATTGACGGTTGTTTAAAAATAATTCAGTACTTGCAGTTTGCCGGGCTTTCATAACAGGGCTCAAATAATGTATGTGTTGGCTTATGCCTTTTAAAGAAGCAATGCAGGAGTAGAGAATGCTCCCACTATCGAGCACTGTGGGAATGTAATTGCCATGCTTTCTTTAAAGCAGCAACTCCCCCCAGAAGTGGCGATCCTGCTTTTCTGTCTTTTTTTTGTTACAGTTTGGAAGTAGGGGATCTCCTCTGGAACTGAATGCTTTAATTTCGGCTACTGGACCCACTGCTTCCCGAGATATTTAGCTCCTTAGGGGGTGCCGGTAGCAGCTTCGGCTGTGCGGAGGGGGCTATCAAAATGGTTGACGTCATCCCTTGCGGGCTTCCTATTGACCCAAGTGACCAGGAGCATTAAACCTGCAGAGCTGCTATCAGCACCCACTTTGGAGGGAAGGATCTCTGGGAACGGGGGCTCCCCAAAGCTGAAATTAATGCGGTACAGCTCCAGAGACCCCCTGCTTACCACCAAATTAAAAAAAATAAACCTGTTCTGCTGCTTTAAACTCCTATAATGTTAGTATCTTGACCTCTGAGCATATAGTGCTCCTTAATTTTGTTTTTTGTTTAGGTGCACATTCCATATGAGCAGATGAGTAAATTTTGGGCCGAAAATTCTGATATAGAATAAGCCCCTTAGTGCTAATGTTTTTTTTTGGACTTTACCTAACTTTCGACTGCACTAATTCCATGTTGACTGCTTGATATTTTAGACAAGTAATATTGCAAACGTGTTAGAACTGAGCCACGGATTATAAAAAATAAAATGACGCAAGAACAATTTTTTTTTTGAAGTGAAACTTCCTTAGTGGCGCCTCATTCGTGATGGGGCAAAAAAGAATTGTGGAGACAGAAATGAAACGGATGTGACGTCAGTGCTGGCAGTTGAGGCCGGGCTGTGTTCTGGCTCAGCCCGACCCCAACACTGACATCACACCCGCTCCACAAATCAGATGCGGCGGCGGCGGCGATAGCCGCCGGCGTCGCTCCTAACGGCCGCTGCTCCCCCCACATGGCTGATGACATATGCGGCGGCGGCGGCGGTAGCCGCCGGCGCCGCTCCTAACGGCCGCCATTCCCCCCGCACATCCGCTGCCAAGCCGCGCATGCTCAGTAATCATGGGGACTGGAGCAAAGCCACGCATGCGCAGAAGCGGTTGGCAGCGGCGCCGTTTCCCGCCCGCTGCCACGGCTGTAAACATGTGTTGCCGTTCCCCGCCTGCTGCCCGGGACAGCAGAGACCGCCCGACCGGGACAGCAGAGACCGCCCGACCGGGACAGCCCCCCCCCCCCCCCCCCCCTTTCCTAACCCGAATGGGACCTCCCTCCCAGCCCACACATGTGCCCGCCTAACTTCCACTACCGCTGCCATGCCGCGCATGCGCAGAAGCGGCTGGCAGCGGCGCCATTCAGCCCTCCAGTGACGCGGGCGTTTGCGGCCCCCCCAGGAAGCGGTGGTACAAAAACCCGGGCGCAACCCGCGCGGACCCCCCCGGACCCCCCACACACTGACGGACCCCCCCGGACCCCCCACACACTGACGGACCCCCCCACACACTGACTGACCCCCCCCCGGACCCCCCCACACACTGACAGATCCCCCCAGACCCCCAAACACACTGACTGACCCCCCCAGACCCCCACACACACTGACTGACCCCCCCAGACCCCCACACACACTGACTGACCCCCCAAGACCCCCACACACACTGACTGACCCCCCCAGACCCCCACACACACTGACTGACCCCCCCAGACCCCCACACACACTGACTAACCCCCCAGACCCCCACACACACTGACTGAATCCCCCAGACCCCCACACACACTGACTGAACCCCCCAGACCCCCACACACACTGACAGACCCCCACACACACTGCCTGACCCCCCCAGACCCCCACACACACTGACTGACCCCCCCAGACCCCCAAACACACTGACTGACCACCCCAGACCCCCACACACACTGACTGGCCCCCCAGAGACCCACACACACTGACTGAACCCCCCAGACCCCCACACACACTGACTGACCCCCCCAGACCCCCACACACACTGACTGACCCCCCCCCAGACCCCCACACACACTGACTGACCCCCCCAGGCCCCCACACACACTGACTGACCCCCCTAGACCCCCACACACACTGACTGAACCCCCCAGACCCCCACACACACTGACTGAACCCCCCCGACCCCCACACACACTGACTGAACCCCCCAGACCCCCACACACACTGACTGAACCCCCCAGACCCCCACACACACACTGACAGACCCCCACACACACTGCCTGACCCCCCCAGACCCCCACACACACTGCCTGACCCCCCCAGACCCCCACACACACTGACCCCCCCAGAGCCCCACACACACTGACTGACCCCCCCAGACCCCCACACACTGACCCCCCAGACACCCACACACACTCACAGTCACACGCACACTCAGTCACACTCACACGCACAGTCACAAGTACACTCAGTCACACTCACACTCACAGTCAGACGCACTCAGTCACACTCACAGTCAGACGCACACGCACAGTCACACGCACATGCATAGTCACACGCACAGTCACACGCACACGCATAGTCACACGCATAGTCACACGCACAGTCACACGCACACGCTCAGTCACACGCACACTCTCAGTCACACGCACACTCTCAGTCACACGCACACTCTCAATCACACGCGCACTCTCAGTCACACGCACACTCTCAGTCACACGCACACTCTCAGTCACACGCACACTGTCACACGCGGAATTCACACTTGGTGCAAATAGCTAATACAGGGGATGTGTGCCGAGCATGCGCATTCTAAGTCAAATTTATTTGCGTTTTGTCATTGAGATTGTATTTTGATTTTTAATTAAAACATCACCAACACCAACACAAATACAATTTCTGTGACAAAAGTCAAAGAAGTTTCACTTACTATGCGCGTGCACAGCACACACAGCTTTTTTTTTTAAATCTAATGTCTGTACACTAATTTAGCGTTGCATGTGCCATTTACACTGAATTGTTGGCCATGTGGAAGCCGTGATAACAGCTATAGTGTCGTCACCAATGCCAATTCAGAAGGCCAAGTCTTCATCTCAGAACTTCCAGTTTATGCGGTTGCCTGGCATTGTCTAATAAAATCTTAAATATGTAATATTTCACTTCTCAAGATGGAAAAATAAGTTAATGTGCTTCATTTTTTTCTTTGTATGCAATGGCATACAACAGTTGTGTTTTTTAATTTTGTTAAATTATCTTGGCTAAAAATAAGACAGAACAGTTGATGGTTAAACATCTGCTGAAGGATAATTTTTTTTTTTTTTTTTTTATTGCAGGCCTGTCAGTGCCAAAACAAGACCTCTAGGATCCCGTGATATTTTGCCAAATAATCGACAATTATATGAGACCATTTTAACCTACAACTTTCACCAGGTGAGTGTCAATTGTTGACCTGGGAAATACATTGTGTTCAATTTACAGAATGTTGTTCAAAGTTCTAGTAGCTGTATTGGTCCTGGAGAAATAAATATTAATTATAAACAAAAACAGTACGGCCTGTGCATCATACAAAATGACACAACATATAGTGCAATACCTCAGTGCTTATCTGCTCATGAAAAAGGGTCATTTAGTTAAACCCTTTGGCCAAAAGGTTATAAGCCTGCAGCCACTTCACGGCATGCCCAATCTGCAGGTCCTAACATTACCTGGCATAATTCTCATGCACCTCATGTAATATTACTTATAAGTTGTGGTACCTTTCAGGGGACCAACATAACAGTTCATAATAGAGCTTTGTGAATCCCCGCAGGTTTCTTATTTTGGTGATGGTGGGTATGCATTTAAAATGGTAAAACAGGAAGTGGTATGTATACTTGGAGAAGAAGCCTATGATGTTTTCAAAGCTCTGTACACTACTATTTCATATATGAAGAACTAATATTGGTCCCTTTAATGTTGCAATTTACAGCTAATCTAATTTATGAAACAAACTGTAGATGTCATTTGCCACAGTAATGTGTATAGATAATGACTATGTTTTAGCTGTGTGATGTATGTTTTTAAAAGCCAAATCGCCAATTTGATTTTCACTCAAAAATAAATTGACTTATGTTTTCACTGGCGTAGCAATGCAGTGAGAGGCAGCTGCAGGGAAATGGATTGCTCAGGTGAATGTCGAAGCATTTTTACATCATATGATGTAATTGTCTGCAACGTTGTCCATGAAAGTAGATTCATTAGAAAGGCAGCTCACTGAGCAGAGTGCATTAAAATCCTTCTGGACCAAGACTAAAGGACTTAAAGCTGCAGCTGAGTTTTTTTTTTATTATTTATTTTTTTACTTCAATAGTTTTATGTGTGCAATCTCTAATTACCTAAAGAACTGTATAGCTGCCAGTCAATTCGTTCTCCCATGTATTGATAGGTCGAAATATGGTGACATAATTAGTGAAGGGATCTGTTTATATTCTGCTTGTCTGTCAGTGGAAGCTCATGAATATTCATGAGCAATCCTGCATTGACATGTGCTAGAGGGAGGGCAGGGCTGACAGAGGGGTGTGCCAGAGCTTGTGACAGGACATGAAGGGGCAGTGCCTTAGCAAATGGCTGTTAAAATAGAATACAAGAAAATTGGTCTTTCAAAGTTTTTTTTTTAAAAACAGAAAATGCTAAAAGTATTTTTTCTTACTACAGAATTGATTTATTAAAAAAAACACACATGCAGGATATTGACTGAACTGCAGCTTTAAGTATATACGTTGGACAAACAAATGGGGGATCTTTCAGTTCAACCAGAACCATAAATATAGTTTGAAAGATGTGTTGTGTAGATTATCTAGAAAAAATGTTTGTCTTCCAGGCAAACTGGGTGCCGGTGGGGTGGGGGGGGGGGGGGGGGAGAGGCACTTGCTTACAGAGGACCTCTTCCCCGCGGGGTGCTCGTGCGAGCAGGAGGGAGAGCAAGCAAACCAAAGCAAAAAGGTTTGTGCACCCCTGTAGTAGAGCATACTTTTTTTGTTTGTTTTTTAGAAAGACTTTCTAACAGTGTTTGGTGCTTATCCCATGTCATGTGACGAGACGTCAACACAAACTGCATAAAAATAGCATTTCTGTGAAAGATATTAACTGAAATGTGGTTATTTTGTTGTCTCCTAGCCAAAAAGTGGAGAAGTGACTCCCAGCTGTCCTTTACTCTGTGAATTGTTATATGAATCTGAATTTGACAGCCAGCTTTGGATCATCTTTGACCAGAACAAAAGACAGATGGGCTCAGGAGATGCCTACCCACACCAGGTACTGATTTGGTCACACTTCCATTACATACAGAATGGGACTTTACTTACTGTATATGTTCTCTCCTGTCGCTCCATGGTAGCGTATTACATGATAATAGCCTTCTCCCGACTAAAGGTAGAACACAGACTTCTGGTTTTGTTCACAACCTTAGAAGCCCCTTCTATGCCTGCTTCAGGTCTGTCTTGCGCTATAAGAGGACTATTTTTTTTTAAGAGTCCCTCTTTTCCTTTGGTGGGGAGTTCAACCACGGTCCGCCATCACGCCGCCCTACCGACGCCCTAGGAACTGCTCTGATGACCTGTCTATCGGTCTGAGGTGTCATCACAGCAGAACCATGCATCCAACTGGGTACAGAGAGGGCAGGCTCTCCTCCTCCCCACCACTATCCACAGAATTGGGTCACGTACCTTTATTGCCTTTGAAGTCAGAAGCAGAGAGCCCACACTCGTCGTCCCTGCTATAGCCATTTTACCACTCAATCTGCTGTGACCACCAGGCATCAGCAGTAAATGCTTTAGCCAGAAAGTGACAGTTGCCATTGGTTTTAATGGCTATTCCTGATTCATAGGACGTTGCAGAGACTCAAAGCCGAGGGCATAAATACTATACTAATGGCCACGGAGTGGCCAAGAAGATCCTGAAGAGATCCAGATCCAGAAGAGAGCTATAAGAAATGTCTGTGGGCTTCCCTTGGCCACCTCGCTGGCCTTCTCACACAGGGACCAATCAACCACCCAAACTTACAAATGTTTCACGTTACAGCTTGGAGTCTGAAAGGGAGATCCTAAGACAAGATTTTTCGTAAGTTTGAGACCGGCTGATCAAGGCTAGAAAGCAGATTTAACATCCAAAATATTATATAATTTGGTCAGATTTCTAATCCTGGTGCATCACCAATAACGTGAACCCACAATTTGCATCAATCTCGAACATCTTACATTTTCTTCAGGAGTGTTTCACTAAGGGTGTGTCACTAATCTCTTAAAGTCCGAGTGGCAGCACGCTGTCTTTCAGGATAATATTGCAAACCAAAAGTATATTCAGCAATTCTTAAAGGCAACCAGAAAAAGACTGAGAATCATAGATCCAGTGTCTCTGTGGTATTTAAATCTAGTACTTCAGAAACACCTTTGGAACCTGTTCATTGAATACCAGTCAGATGGTTAACATTGAAAGCTATATTTCTCACGGCAGTAAAATCAGCCAGAAGTGCGCTTACTTGGAGCACTATCCTATGCCACACCCTCCCCCTCCCTTTTTGCATTTTCTACCAGGTTAAAGTTGGCTTCAGAACACTTCCACATTTTTGCTCAAAAATAATTTCATGTTAACCTTGAAATAGTGGTCATATCTTTATGTCCAAACCCTCAATATCTCCAAAATTGTGTCTCTTAGAAGATCCAGAAGTTGTTCTACTTTACAGGGCAACAAACGAGAAAAACCAGCATTCAAGAAAGCCATAGCCATATGGATAAGAAGCCTCTCTTCAGGTGTATAAGGCTGCATCCATAGATGGACAAACAGCGCTGAGGCGTGCGGACGCTCAGCGCTGAGCCCCTGCATCCTCAATGAGGATGCCTTGAGGGGGCTCACACGAGCGTCCGCAGGCGTGCTCAGGCTTTGGAGTTTTCAGCCGAGCGCCAAGCTGTTTTTCAGCGCGCTGTCGGCTGAAAACATCCAATCAGCCTTAAGCAGCGTCAACGTCACGGCGCCGTGACATTGACGTCAGTGCGTTGCAGGCGATTGGCCCAGCGACGTCACTGCCCCGCCTCCAACCACCTCCCCCCCGGCTCCCTTCGCGCATGCTGGCTCGCCTGCAAGTCCGTGCAATCGCGCTGACTGAAGCAGGCGAGCCTCAGCGTTAGCGCGCCTTCGCTCTCCCCACCCCTCTATGGCCCGGGCCTTAAGCGTCAGGGAACGCACTGCCAATTTCTCTTTTTGGGGTGGAAGGTGACTGCTTTACCCCGAAATGCGTTGACATGGAGGGACAGGAGAGAACGGAAGTTTTACTCAACAATAATTTAATTTTTTCCTGGTCCCTCCACTGCAGCGTGTGCCTGGTTTTCAGACACTACAAACACCTGTCTTTTTTCTTGCGTAGATTTTGCAGTACATTTCTGTCTTCGTTATATTATCCTTTTCGTTTTCTTTGGTTGTGTATGTAATATATGTACAACTGACATGAAGCAGGCATAGAGATGGGTTCACAAGGCTGCGAACAGGTTACGAGTCGGTGTCCTACCTTCAGATTGGTGGAGCCTAATCTCTCGTGTAATGCGTTGCCATGGAGGGACCAGGAGAAAATAAATGATCAGTGAGTAAAAGTTCTGTTTTTACCATGCAGACTTTACAAAAACGGTTAAAGGATTCACTCGCTATCAGAATATTGTATTAGAAGTGACATAACTATCTACTTAAGGTGATTGGTACTTTCCTGTCGTTATAACTTTAAGACAATCTGTGCCAAGTCACAGTAATGTCTCCTTTGATGCATTGCAGTATTGTCTAGAGGTTTACGATTATGTGGAAGCCACATCAGACCAGGGCATGGAGATTCAACGACGTGCAAAGTCATATACTGTTGCATTGCATTATAGTATGTGTAGTGCAAATCTTTCTTGGCTGGTGTTGATATTTGCCAATTCACAAACTGAAGCACATTGTGTTAAGTTAGAGCAGCGTACCTTGATGCAGTATATCGACAAACAATGATTTCTTTTGCCACAGTTTTTTTCCCCCAAAGTTACCTTGATAAATAGACACGGAAGACTGCAAAGCATTTAGTTTAACATGTTTGTTTAGTGGTACCCTTTTTTCATACATAGATATGAGCTATGTTTTGTTTTTGTGATACTTTTACGTTTGTTATGTTATTAAATTGTTACGTTTGTTATGTTATTAAATTGTTTTATCAGAAGAGTTTACATTTCTCTCCATTTTATTTTCTTATAAAAGCATTACGAAGGGACATAATTGGATAGAGATGACTCTATAGCTTGCAAGTGAATCTGGGGAATAAAGATAAGGAATCATTTTAGTTTGTCTTTTAATTTCAGTATTCAGTGAAACTGGAAAAGGGGGATTACACCATCCGAATGCAGATCCGTCACGAGCAGATAAGTGAATTAGAGCGTCTGAAAGATCTGCCATTTGTGGTTTCTCACAGAATGTCCACTGCTTTGAGTCTAGATATATATGAAAGCCACAGCGTTGCTCTTTTGGGAAAGAAAAAGGCAAACAGTACAACAATACCACCAAAGCATAGTCAGCCCTTCTTTGTTACTATGCTGCCTGATGACAAGTAAGTAACTTTATTTTGGTAAATAATGTAATAATGTGGCTGCATTTCCACATTATAAATGCAGCTTGATCTTCAGACTACCAGACTAATCTGCGCAATTAATTGTAGTTAAATAAACGGAGACTTAAAAAGAGTTACAAATGTTCATAGATCCATTCTGCTGCAATACCTGGCTAGGAAGATCGTACGTATTGTATGAATGTAGAGGTATCGGTACAGAGTTAAACGAGCTTCAATACCGAGACCGAAGTTTTATGAGTCACTACTGACACGAGATTACTCTCTTCCCATGAGTGCTAAAGGCCATGTCTATACATACTGCGCTATATGTATGCACACAGCTGTCTCTTACACATACTAGTACTCTATGTAATTCCATCCCTATATGGCTGGATACGGTCCACGTCGTATCTATACACACTTTTTTAGTAATGCTACAGCCTCTTACATTTCCATACCTACCCACACCATTGATATACACTCCCACTCAACACACAACTTTTTGTAAAGTGCTATATACACTTTACAAATTAATATTTACATACACACACTAACATCACTAACATTCAGGGACTATTTAACACCTCAAGTCATAAATCGCATACTACACAGGGGTGTTAGGTTTCAGTCACAGATAATCTTACATGCACTATTTTCAAGTTAAACCTTGCTTGCTTTATTCAAATCTACCATCGCTAGAAGAGATCAGTGTCTCTCGAAAGCTCGCAGGTAGGATAGGTAAGAAAACAAAGCACTACTTGCACCAGAGGTAGAAAAATTAATGAGGTCAAGCAGAGTACTACCTATAAAAAAGCAATTTATTGGATCCTTTTAAAAAAAACAGCATAATGGGGCAAAGAACCCCTCCACCAACGCGTTTTGAGCGCAAGCTCTTTATCTAGGTGACTAAAGCTGAGTACTCACCGGGTTGCTTAAATACCTGCAGTGCGCGCCATTATCGCCAATCCCGTCCACTTCCTGAAAACGTCCAGAGGGACGTGGGCATGGTGACGTCAGGGCGCACCGACAGAGCTTCAAAATTACCCAACTTTATTAACCAACGTTTAAAAACATAACAAATATCTGAACCCGATGAGCACAAGTCTATATACAAAAAGAACTAAAAGATAAAATGTGATAAAACGAAGAATAATTTGCCTAAAGACATGTTTCTAACACAAAAACTTATGAGCATATTTACACACATTGTCATGTCATTACAACATGTTTAAAGAAACTCAACTTAAATAAAAAGTAAACATTATTCTCAAAATAATCAAAACGTGTTGAGCTTATTAGACAATACATAGAGTGAGAAAAGAATATGTATGTTTTTCTTATTTTACATAACTGCAATGAAGGTATTATATGGGAAAATTGTTTGAAGTGTTCATATATGCACGGGTACCTATGTTATAGATGGTAAACTATAGAAAACCCATAAGAGTAAATGGATGACCCATTTATATTTAATTCATATAGTCAGATTCCATTAAACTAGATATTATTTTAATATTTTTAGAACTATAACCCTCAGGTACAAAAGGGGAAATGTCCTCGGGCGCGTCACTCTGCTCCCAGCTCCACGACGTATGTTACGTGAAAAATAGAAGAGAAAGGGGAGGGCCACAATAAAAAACAACTCCAAGTTATACACACTTCTTATTTTTAGAGTGGGAAGGGAGGGGTGGTAGGGGAAAACAGGGGAAGAATGATATTGAACACACTTTTAGGGTAGAGACACACTCACATGGAATTTCTAATATCATGAGCTGGTATTCTCGCCTCAGCATGTAATGACATAGGTTGTAGATGAGGAAGTGCCCTCTGGTATCTTCCTTGACAAAAAATAAAAGGGAAAAACAAAATAGTGTAATACAATTTAATTAGACAATGGGTGCATGAGATTTAAAACTTACAAGCGACCGATATTTTCAAGCATAGAAAGGAGATGTCGCCGGGCTCCACAGTATATCCCTCTCTGGGTTGTAGTGTTGCTTCTCGGCTGATCCCTGCTGGCAGAAGGTCTTTGTATCTGTATATGGCTTTTTTTTAACCCTCAGGTACCCATGCAAATCAATGCGCCCAGCGTGCCCATACTGCATCATTCACGGGCAGAAGACAAGTTGGTTTCATTGTTAATGTGTTTTATATTAAGTATATTATTATATTAAGCACGTCATCCTGTAAATGCAAAAAAATGAAAAGCAGTTAGAGAACTAATGAAGCTTGTCAGTATGTGCACATGCCATATTTAACGCCAATTATTTTTTGGCATTTACAGGATGGAGTGCTTAATATAAAAAAAAAAAAGTTAGTCTTATTCCAGAAGACCATATTTATTTTTCTAAATTGCAAGTGTTTATGTAATTTTTTTTCATATTTGAAAAAATGCTTGAATAAGAGGCATGCAAAAGCTTCCTACTGAGATTTGGTAAGAGGGCACTTGAATAGTTTTGAGACGGTTTAATTTTTGAGACATGGTCACTGGAAGGATATAAACAAATTAGAAAGTTCAAATAAGGGCTACTAAAATGGTGTATGGGTTTATACCCTCAACTCATCAGGACGGGCTAATGGACGGGCTAATGGACGGGCTAATAGCCGGGCTAATAGCGCTGAGCATGCGCCTGCTTGGAGAGCACCCCAAGCATGAGTGCCGGGTGTCCTGCATTGCAGATAGTTGAGCGCGCTGAAAAGTTAGATGATTTTTTTTTATTTACCCGAGCGCAGGTGAGCGTGTGCGAGGACGTAGTCTAAAGCTTGGAGAGTAGAATTGACCTGTTTGAGACCTTCAAATACATAAAAGATTTCAACAAAGTTCACGAGGGAAGCATGTTTCCGAGAAAGGAGTGCTAGATAGAACAAGGGGTATGTGCTAAAGCTGAAGGGGGTCGGGCTGAGGTGAAATCTGCGCAAGTACTTCACAGATAGGGTGGTGAATTCATGGAATAGCCTCCCAACAGAACTAGTATGTGCTAATACAGTACCGCGATCTGCTTATAACGCAATGTGCTTCTTCGGACCACAAGGACCGCGCTATAATTGGTTTGAGCTATACCACTTCAACACTCACATTATTACGACAATAAATACGTTTAATTTAATAATAAACTGCAAAACACTTCCATGTATCAAGGATAATCTCATTTTCAACACTTTCCGAAAGTTGAAAAACCACATACAACGCATTATTCTCAAAAATGTGGCGAACCCTTGATGTCTGAACAGTTCTACTGACGTGGATATCGTGAAAATACCTATTGTGAAATGAATTATCACTACCACATAGTCAAAGTAAATCTACAGGCTGTTGTACACTGTTACTGTGGTTACCAGATTATTAATTTTAAATATTTAATTTCACTGAAACATTTCAAGCAAATTGTTTGAAAATGTAGTACAAGTTGAGAAATAATGCATGTAATGTTTTGTATCAAGAATCCAGTCCATGACCTGTAACGTTTAATTTTTCAATAACCACGTGGGCTCTAAACAAAGCAGAGGGATGCCGGAACCCCATAACAGGGCCTGTATCTGCCCCCGCACACTTGTATCAAACATTCCCCTCCCCCCCCCAAATAAAAATCATTACTTTAGCGGATAGCTGCTATGGTAATGAAGCTGCTTACATTTTATTTTTATTCATAGTGTGCTTGAGCAGGGGGTCCCCTGAGCTGAACCGCATTGATTTCAGCCTTGGGACCCCCCTGCTTCCCGAGATACAGACCCCGTTATGGAGTGCCGGTATCCCCGCCGTGTAAAAATCTCCGTCACGTGACCTGAGGCCTTTACCATTGCGGGGATAACGGGGCCCTTTATTTCGGGGAGCGGGGCGTCCCAAAGGCTGAAATCAACTTTGTTCAGCTCAGAACCCCCTGCTCACACACACTAGGAATAGAAATAAAATGTACGCAGCTTCATTACCTTAGCAGCTATACACTAAGGTAATGTTTTTTTCTGTGGGGAGGGGAGGGGGGGGGGGGGGGTGTTTGATACTAGTGTGTGGGAGCAGGGGGTCTTCTGAGCTGTACAAAGTTGATTTCAGCCTCGGGCACCCCCTACTTCCTGAGATACAGGACTGAGATCAATGCGGTTCAGCTCCTGAGAACCCCTGTTACAATACTGTAGTGTTACAATTTAAATAAAAACCCTGCGATCACCTGTTAGAGGCGCACAGTTAGTGACTGAGTCAGCCTATCTCTTACTGCGCGTCTCTTACAGACAGGTAGACCCCGGTATGATTAACACAGGAGGGAGCCCTGCTGTGTTAATCTGATGGGCCATTTAGTCTGCAGGTGACTTTCTCGGACCACAACACACTATAGTGCATGATTCATCCTGGTAAATAATCGGCAAACGGCCGCTGCATTTGTAGATCGAAGTTAGGATGGCAGAAGAGTACCCTCAAAATTTCGTCAGAATCATTCAACGTTTCTGAGCTGTGGAGAGAGAGAACACATTTAAAATAATAATAAATCGCATCCAAAGTAGCCACAATGTGCAGTTGATGGCTTTGCTCGCTCATACAAATTTTTTTTTATGGATACTTAACTCCTTTCTTTGTCTCCGTCAACAGAATACCAAAAGGTGCCGGGCCAGGCTGCTATCTTGTTGGCACACTGACGCTGTCCAAAACAGAACTGGGAAAGAAAGCTGTGAGTATTTTTTTAGCCTCTATGTATTAGCCTATTACACATGTATGCATTGATTTAGAACGGTGAGGCTTATTTCAAAAATTGGATGGCTCCCTCCAAAAAAGATATTCCTTTGTTACAGGCAAGTCGCCATTCTGTGTAGTTATGTTTTGGTAAAACTGGCAAGGTGCTATAAAAATATATTTTATATTGTCACATGGAAAAGTTTACAAGAAAATGCTTTCCATTTTTTGTTTCCGTTTGCATTTTTGTTTGGAGTTTCACATGTTGATTCATCCTGGAACGCGCGAACACAATATTTTTGTTCAGAACAGAATAGAATTAATTTCAACTAGAGTCCAGGGTATCTGTCTGATGCCGTCAAATGACTGCAAGACCTTACTTCCATGTTGCCAGGCAGACCAACGTCAAGTACAGCACATTACTGTTTAGACCCTGCAATCGTCTTCCTTTTCCAAAGTTCACACACATTGTGGGTATTCAGGAACTGTAGGCATTTATTTTGTATCTCGTTAGAATACAATTACATTTGTTGAGGCAAAAACACCAGTCACTTTTATGATCCCTAACTTCTAAATGTTTCAATGAAATGTCTTTGAAATGCTGAAATATGAGAGGGTGGGGGTGGGGGAGGGGGGGGATGGAGAATTGGAGGCATTCCAGTTTTTACAACCAACATGAGCCTGTTTAATGGCTTAAATATAAGTAATTTAATGTTTTTAAAAAAATCAAACAAGTATTTATACATTTATAAACATTTAGTGTCTCCCTGGTAACCAAATCTCTTTTATAATAAAACTGTTTGAATTCTGTTGTATATACAGGCAAATTGTTGATCCAGACTCTTTAGATTAAAAAAAGGTACAGGGTAAATACTGTAATTACCAGATGTGGATAGAATTATAAGGACCCAAACATAATAATATAATCTTACCCATCTTTACACCGGAAGTAAATGCTTTACCTTCTGGTTAGTTGCATTCTCCCCCCCAGCACACCACCCCGACCGCCTAAAAGAGCAAGTTACATGGACAAATGTTTGGCGTTTGGGTAGATTTCAATACAGTCGCTTTCATGTGCCCCTTGGGAAAGCTCTTTTTTATTTGGATACCCAAACATCCATAAAACAAATTGCTGCTGTCGTGCTAGTTATATCATGCATTGCCTACATGATGTGTCAGGGGGGACTTGTGGAATTCTCAACTGGTGGGATCTTTCATCTACAGACTCCTGGTACTGCGGGCCCTGCTAGCAGCATAATGTGCTTGGGTGTCATGCATGCAGCTGCAATAACCGTTTGTCTTGTCTCATTTGCTGTATTTGGGTGCATGGCTCTCTGCATAGGAAACATGTTGGGCATTATACAGTGAGCACTTGTCATTAAGGGCACTGTAGGCCAGGGAACGCTTGCTAGTGTTGTCTCGTTCTAGTTACCCATTGCGAATTATGCAGTAGCTAATCCATTTGAAATACTGGTTTTGAGATTTTGCAACAGATGTGTACATTTGAGACTAAATTAACCTGTTGAATGCCTGTCTTGGTTCATTAGGGTTACATTTGGGATATTTTGCATGCATACGAGAGTTAAATTACTCCTTACTTACCCCTTATGTTTCCTATAAATCAGGGCTCTTGAACTAGTTTTCCAAAGGGGACGAATCGGACAACATTTAGGAATAGAAGGACCATAAGCTTATTGAAATGTAATTTTAGATTAATTTAAAGACTTTAAACTGATAATTTCAAAATTTTGCATGCTTTTAGAACATCCGCACTATATGTATGTATATGTGTAGACTGGTGGAAGTGATAAACTAGTGGTGTTGTGTCTGATTTCAGGAAATATTACTTCTGATAATGGATCAGATCTTTGAACTTTATTTTAGAAAGAAAGGTTTATATAATATTTATTCTCTAATGATACAGTAGATGGATATATATATATATACTGGTGCCATACTCCTAAACTAAATGGCATTAAAGCAAATTAAATGCAACTCCCTGTGGTATTTCGTAACTGTGAAAATAAGGTTTTTTTGTGTGGGAGAAAAATATTTCAGCAAAGTAGAGTTTTCTAGACCTGTATCGCTTTCAGGCAAGAGGCTGCTTTGATGTATACTGAAGAACACCTGCTGTATATTTGTCTAAATACTCGTAGACATAGTTGGGTTTTATAGCCTGTGTATAATTGTCTTAATGGAACCGTTCTAAACTGTTCCTGTTGGGATTAATTACAATTGTTGGGGATCCACAACTGGAATATTTAGCTTTATTTTGTATGCTACGATTGTAAATTAAATTTAATTTGAAATGCGGAGACTTATTACGTACCATACACTCAACAGACAGAACAAGTGTCAGGATGGATGTGATCCAGGATATGTGGCATATGGTATACAGTATATCCCATTGCTTGTTCAAATTAAAGGTTGTTTTTCCTTATTACATAATACTGTATAACATTTTCTTCAGCTAGAAAAGATAGCACAATTTTGTGGGAGAGACCAATCTTTCACCTTCCTGTTTTAGCCTAATTCCAGGTAGAGATCACTAAATCAGTCTGGCAGCCTATGTGTACGAATGAACTTTGTCCCCTTGCATTCCAACTAAAGCATCACATAACTGTATAGGAACTGTTTTAGGCCGCGCTTATAGTGCCAGCGACAGTGACGTCAGGCTACGGTCGCTGGAAAAATGTAATAGAGATGACTTCCAGCGATCGCGACCAAGCCGTCGCGTCGCGCTTAATTTAAGCGCATGCAATGGCGGCAATGCATTTATTTTGCTGCGACGTCGCTGTCGCCAGCACTAAGCGCAGCCTTAGGAGAAGCTACACACCTGGGTGATGGCCACGTAATGAATGGGATTTGGGGCTTTGTAGGTTGAGGGACGCGCTTGGGGGGCATTAGGAAAGGTTTCAGTGCATGTCTTCTCTGCTTACATTTTCTTTTCTTATTTAAACAGATTAAAAGTAGAAGAGCTTCCATTTTATGTATTTTGTTGCATTTTGGGGGGCAATACATTGAAAATGACATGGTTTAGTTTAGCACGTAACACCAGGGGTGCAACCAGATAAATGTTTTTGTTACATTGTCCTTTCAAAGGCTTAGTAGTTGGGAAAACTATATGGTAATTTAATGCTGAAGGGTTGCCCTATTGCTTTTCTTAAATGGGCGATCACAAAGTGACAGCCAGCCCTGATGATATTTGAGCAGACACTGGTTGCACCTCTGTCTCAGTAAGCCTAACCCGTATCACTGAGAAGGTGTATCCATTGCTTGAAGAGTGTGCATGTTTTCTTACAGTATGTTGTTCTAACTCCCAGGGGCAGTCTGCAGCAAAGAGACAAGGAAAATTTAAAAAGGTACTGAATGTCAGTTATTGAACCATACTTTACATATAAGATTTATACTGTATATACTGTAAAAAAAATATATATTTTTGTTTATTTGTATTTTGGAACATATTCACTTCAATATGTATTGCCATGTAGCAGCAATTTAATTTTGTAATACCTTTCATTAAAGCTTACAGTATATCATACATTTTTAAAATGTACAATGTATAACTGTTTTGTGAGGGGACTAGTTTGGTTCTTATTTGTAAGTGAATTACAAATGCAACAGCCGTTGCAAACATGCACTCATCAGTGTTAAGGTTCAGAGCAGCTACTTATAAACAAGTTTATGTTGCATGTGATGATTAAGGAGACATCCTGACATGAAGTGTCATATGCATATAATGTGTATACAAAAACTTATCAAAAAAGTGGCGCTCAGTGTATAAGGTTTAAATAAACATCAAATAAACCCACAGTGCAGTAAATATAAGATAATTATTAGTGATACTTATACAAACACGTGATGTATGCCGCTGTGGCTTGATGCAGGACTGCTCTCAGTCCACGTGGGCAAAGTGAAGTGTAGAAATCATCAAGAAGCGCAAATCATGTGGAATAAAAAAGAAGACAACAAACTGATGGTGCAGTATTGTGTGAATTCGGTGGAATAAATGGCTCAGTTATATGTTCAGAATACTCACAAACATGTGAGGTAAGTGGGCATGTAAAGGTATCTTTAACCCGTGGGATGCAGCCAGGTATTCAGATAGGCACCACTCTTAAGATCAGGTACACTTTTACCAGGGGCCCTTAGGAATAAAAGGAACCGGACATAGTGCAGACTGTACACAGAAGTTTATAAAAGCAAGTAAAATCCAATCAACTCACATGGTAATGGAAATAAACAAGCGTATAGATCACAGTGTGGATCTCTGCAGACCGGATGAGTGGTGTCTCGACTGTTCCTCTGTTCTGGTATGCGTGTCACGGATGCGTCTCACCGAGGACCGGAAATGACGTCATCCTCTTCCAGAGGTTCCGGTTTCGTCTTAGGGCATCACTCTACGCGTTTCACCTTGTAGGTTTCTTCAGGAGTGATATTGCATAGTGGGTAAGCAGTATAAATACTCTAACCTCTACTCTCATAGGTGGGGAGTAAATTGGATAATTGAAAGACTTAATTGTAGTTGAGATGGCCAAAACTTGGCTAATATAGACGATAGTTGGACAAATGCTATGTAAATTTTAATAAACATATCCATATATAAAACTAATTAAAAACATATGTATACAATAAAAAATGGC
The DNA here is from genome assembly GCF_040206685.1 of Ascaphus truei. Taxonomy (NCBI): domain Eukaryota; kingdom Metazoa; phylum Chordata; class Amphibia; order Anura; family Ascaphidae; genus Ascaphus; species Ascaphus truei. Next base: position 267,498,477 of record NC_134485.1, on the reverse strand, counting down.
ATTAAATGGCCATAAATAAAAATACATTGGCTGTAATCAGAGTTAAATCTATTGCACCTGACATATGCAAAGACCCAAAAAACCTATATTAAAATGCATAATAGCAATTAAAAACTGTCACTAAAACTAATAATATATGTACATGACGCAAATCTAGTAGAAAGAATAAAGCAGAGAAGCATGATTAGTTGACAATACAAAAACCATAGTAATCAATGTTATAAAAATGGTTTGAGGTCAAATTCTACATTTAGACCTGAAGGTGCTAGTGTGTTTAACTCAAACATCCAAAATGATTCTCTTTTAAGAAGGGCTACGTTCCTATTGCCACCTCTCCAATTTGGCATGACTTGTTCAATAGCTTTGAACGTTAACCCTTTGGGATCTGAGTTGTGCATCAATAAAAAATGATTAGAAACACTGTGTGTTGAGATTTTCCTTTTAATGTTACTAATACTAAAGCTGACATTAACAGCTTTGAATCACATATAAGCCATAAAAAATATAACATTCAACAACATCTCAATTGTAGATCAAATTTTGTTATTTATCTCATCGAATGTGTATGTGGGTTACAATATATAGGGAAAACTATCCGCCCCCTAAGAACTAGAATATTAGAACACATTAGTAACATTAAAAGGAAAATGCAATAGATTTAACTCTGATTACAGCCAATGTATTTTTATTTATGGCCATTTAATGCCATTTTTTATTGTATACATATTGTTTTTAATTAGTTTTATATATGGATATGTTTATTAAAATTTACATAGCATTTGTCCAACTATCGTCCAAATTAGCCAAGTTTTGGCCATCTCAACTACAATTAAGTCTTTCAATTATCCAATTTACTCCCCACCTATGAGAGTAGAGGTTAGAGTTTTTATACTGCTTACCCACTATGCAATATCACTCCTGAAGAAACCTACAAGGTGAAACGCGTAGAGTGATGCCCTAAGACGAAACCGGAACCTCTGGAAGCGGATGACGTCACTTCCGGTCCTCGGTGAGACGCATCCGTGACACGCATACCAGAACAGAGGAACAGTCGAGACACCACTCATCCGGTCTGCAGAGATCCACACTGTGATCTATACGCTTGTTTATTTCCATTACCATGTGAGTTGATTAGATTTTACTTGCTTTTATAAACTTCTGTGTACAGTCTGCACTATGTCCGGTTCCTTTTATTCCTAAGGGCCCCTGGTAAAAGTGTACCTGATCTTAAGCGTGGTGCCTATCTGAATACCTGGCTGCATCCCACGGGTTAAAGATACCTTTTCATGCCCACTTACCTCACATGTTTGTGTGTATTCTGAACATATAACTGAGCCATTTATTCCACCGAATTCACACAATACTGCACCATCAGTTTGTTGTCTTCTTTTTTTATTCCACATGATTTGCGCTTCTTGATGATTTCTACACTTCAATATGCATATAGTGTGACTACGTAGAAGTCACATGATGAAACTAACGTTATTTGCACATGGAATAGCTGTGTATATAGTATACGCACACATCTTGCTTCATTTGCAGTATTCCGATCTTAACTGATGTGCATTAAAGCAGCATTGCCTCTTGCCCGTTTTTATTATTGTTATTAAATGCAGCAGTTACTTAAATTTAACGACCATGTAATTATCTAAGTTGCCTATCGATCCTTTGTCCTGTGAGGTCACGCAATATTGTAGAATATTTCAAAAGAGGAAGTGGTGTAGTTTCCTAAATGGTTGCTACAGCAACCCAAGGAATCTTAAGACATTAAACAAATCATTACAAAGGACATAGAGTAAAACTAAAAGAAAAAATGCAGTATCATCAAATATTACACAAATGTTTTTAATGGATTTTGAATAAAAGGCTGTTTGAAGGTGATCTCTGAAATTTTAGCAGCTGAACTGCAACCTCTGCGTATTTTCAGTCCAATTTGTGCTGCCGAGTGCTTCTTAAACCTTCTTACATAGGGTTATACAAGTACTGTACGTTAAATTCACATCGGTCAGTGGGAACATATAAACCATTTGTAATCATGGGTTATGACCCAAAAAACACATTTTGATGCTTATAATTGTCATGGTTCTGTGTGACTTGGGTCATGCTAAACTAACCATGTTGGTCTACATGTGTGGCGATATTAAGATGAGGGTTGTGTAGTAGATGTGATCCGTTTAGACTTATTTTCAAAAGGGGTGGTCAATGTCAAATAGATTTTTGTTGAATACATTTAATTTATCCAGTTGGCAGCAGACTTACCCGAGTTTGAAAATGAGTTCAGGGATAGGCATTGGCATGGTAAATAATAGAACATACCTTTTATAAGTGGTGTACTATAATATTCGGCCCCAGTATTGCCCTTTAACTTGGTAATGACCTGGAGATGGGACTAGAGCGAGGACTCTAATCATGTTTTGGATAACATGAGCAGGAAAATAATGGTTTATTATAGATCAATATTTTAAGGAAGAGCGATGTTGCATAACACATAGCATGTTTATCGGTTCAAGTGCAGCCTAACATCCAACAAGGTCCCAATTCAGAAAAACTGTAATCTAATTGTTCAAGAAGTGCTGCATCTCTCAAATGATGAAAGAAAATAATCTTCATCATTTTTATATATGTATTTTTTTTCCCAAAAAGGGTTTTGAGGTGTTTAGGCAGTCTACTTTTACATATTGAAATCTGCAAGTGGCAAAAGAATAGATTTGGGGGGGGGGGGGTGGTTCACTTGGAGGGGAAAAGAAACATTTACTCCTGTGTAAATGATCAGGACTCCAGACACTATGCATTCATCTTTCTGGGTTGCTTTTTAGTACAGTGGCTATGCTTTCCCTGCACAGGCACACACATCCCATGATATGTAGTTTTAACAATAAGACCAGTAAAAACAAATGTATTCCCTTTTCAGAGTATGATACAATTTGTCTATTTAGAAAACATTTCTTATATTCCATTTTTCATCAATATAATAAAATCCTGCCTACATTTTCCCAGGCTCTAACGCTAGGTCACCTAAGTTCAGTTAGAGAGCAACCACCATGACAGGTTTTTAATATTTCTGTAATTTGTTACTTGGCTTAGCTGTAATCATCACCAAGACAACTTGTATATGTATGTATTGCCCAGAAAACGTGGCCTGTTGGTTGCTTGTTGCGGACTGTACTTGGGGCGCTCTAATGCCCCAAACTAGCTCCACCCCATCAGAAAGCATAAGTATAGTGCAGGCCCCCTCAAGCTGACTGCCGTGCACATGCTTCTTGGGGTGGAGTCCAACTGCTTGTTGGGTAAACTCTAAAGAGCAGATGGATTTTTTTTTTCTATCAACGTAGTGTCACTGTTTTCTCTATGGAAAAATCTTTATAGAATGTGAAAAAATCTAGAGATTCAAAAAAAACCTGCAGTTTTTCTTTTTAAATAGTTTTTTTTTATGTTAGACTAGGACTTAAAGAATGCACGTCCACATTTTTTAATATGAATAAATCCCAATGAGGGCTTTCATAGGTAACATAATGGTGATCGATTCCTCTTTAAAATAAAGTGGATAAGACTAGATATGTTACATGGTTTTGTGAAGTCGTCTCGGAAAATAAAACCTTGTTCCCAAACATTCCATGTATAGTTTGTTTTTGACTGTATGTTCAGTGCCATTCCACTCATAGCCGGCATGCATGAATATCATTATTTAGCCTTTGGTGTTTGAGGAAACAAGATGAACAATAACCACACTTTCTCCGGCAAAACTTAAAATAACTGATCATTTACAATACATATGTTTGTGTTTTCTAATGTCACCAAGATGTGTCCATTTAGCCCTGTTACTACTGCCCTGTTACTACTGCCCTGTTACTACTGCCCTGTTACTACTGCCCTGTTACTACTGCCCTGTTACTACTGCCCTGTTACTACTGCCCTGTTACTACTGCCCTGTTACTACTGCCCTGTTACTACTGCCCTGTTACTACTGCCCTGTTACTACTGCCCTGTTACTACTGCCCTGTTACTACTGCCCTGTTACTACTGCCCTGTTCAGGTTTTTTTAGCTACTGTAGATTTGAATGAAAAAGCATAGTGGCATACAACACTTATACATGGTACTAAGCATTTGCTCTTGTAATGCAATATTTTCCCTGTTGCATTAAATGGCATGTTTACTTAATACCATGTTTAATTGCCATACACATGATTAAACACCCAAAGGGGGAGGCGATGAGAACCTTTGGCAAATCCAGTAGACTGAGGCTTCGTTACATTTTCTAAAATGTGTACCTTAACCTCACTGGGAATATTTTCAGCGATGAGGGCTAACATCTAATCGGCGAGGGGATACTAGCATCCCCCGCCCCATTCTTCCAATTAAAACAAATCCGAACAGTAGTATTTATTTCACATTATCACACAAGCACACACCTTCCCAACAATAAAAAAAATAAAATTTTATGATTCCTTCAAAGCATAACACTTGAAGTCATACAAATTCCAAAGTATGGGGCTCTTGAAAAATATTAAGCTATAATATATAAATATTCATAGGTCCATATAGCATAGCTTTTTCACTTACCATGCATTCAAGACTTTAGTAAATATCTCTGTAGAAAAGACAGTGTAATTGACGTGTGTAATATAGCCATTTCTGAAAATAGTTGTGAAGTCTTTTTTGTCCTTTAGGTATCTCAACCTTTAACAAATGTATAATTCTCAACAAATATGGAAATAGACAATATTAAATAATATCCCCATTCCGCAGTACCAAAAGGAGAGATGATGATATTCCTGCAAATCCCACCTGTTATTTAGCAGAAAGCTTAAGTATTTTTCTGGCTGTAAGGGTTTCATGTGGGTTATCTATTTCATCTTTGTATCTTCAACGACACTTGTTACTGTACCTGTCGGGTAACTTTGGACAAAGCAGTTGCGCAATTGTAACTGTTAAGTCATTTCTTATGCAAGCTCTTCTGTATTGCTGTGCAACTCAAATGTTTAAACGTTGACACCCACACATATATTTAAGACCGTTTTGCCTCAATCTGTATCAATAGCTTGCATTCATGGTAAGTGGATATGATGACTATTGGGATTTCTATAAACATGCCTGCTCACTGGGAACGTAATTTTCGTCTAAAATGAATGATTTGGCAGCACTTTGGCTTTAAAGTACAATTTAAAACTGATATGTTTTTCCACCTAATAGGATGTCATTTCGGTTCACTATCATTTGATACCACCCTCATCGAAACCGAAGAATGGTGGCAAGGAAAAAGAAAAGGAGGTGGAGAAAGAAAAAGACATTAAGGAGGAGTTTGCAGAAGCGCTAAGAGACCTAAAGATTCAGTGGATGACGAAGTAGGTATACAAAGTAACATGACCAAAAAGAAGCAAATCATCTTTACTATTCCTTGCAGGTCAAAATTTTATTTATGCCATCACACATGTACAGTGAAAAATAGTGATAAATGGCGCTAACTACTTATAGTGTGATAATATAACGTGTAAATATACACAAGTGAAAAAAGTGAAATGAACAGTGTGCTCAATAAATAACCAAAATAATAAATCCTAAAATTGGTGACCCTGCTCAAACCATCTGGTGGGACCTGTTTCACGGGTTTCAGAACGTGTGATATATCTCAGACAATCCAGGAGGAGCACATATGGGAAACATAAAAAGAAATAATACAAAATTTAAGTGCAGATGTATTAGTATAGAGATGTATGATGAGATGCAGTCTTGGCTCTGATGGTAAGCCTACTTACAAGATGTCAATAATAAAAATGCGTTTTGCAGATAGAGCTGCTACCCAGTGGATGTTAATGATGTGTGGAACTCCCTCTAGGCTCGTCCCGTCAGCATGGTTGTGGTATATACGAGAGAGAGACAGCAAAACATAGCGCGATCTGATGTATACAAAACTTTATAAAAATGGGTATATAAAATGTGCACTTACAATGTGCTAAAAACAATCAAGCATTTAACACAATAAATGTGTATGTACTGAGGTCACCGCAGCTCTCACCGCCTCCCCTTGGTAATCCGGAGCTCCTGACGAAGCCGTAAGCAGTTCTCAAGGGCTGGGCGAAACGCGTAGAGTGGTGTTTTGGACCAGTGGGCGATCCGTAGTTCCCCTATCCCCAGAGCCGTGACGTCACACGCACAGAAGGAAGCTCGGAGTGAAGCTGGGATCTCAAAGTGCAGTCTGAGGGGAGAGTAAAGGTTTACGACGGGAGGGGGCGTGGGTTTGCGGGGGCGTGGCCATGACATCCCGTGGCTGGTTCGCCCTCATTGGCTGAATTGCCAGCGGGGGCGTGGCCACACCTCCGTCGCGAATGCTAAACTCAAATTCCCCTGTCTGCCTGAAAACCTGTCGCACACCGCTGAGGAAAGGTGCGCGACAAGGTAGGAACTGGGACCGCAGGATCCGGGGGGGGGGGGGGGCGGGGCTAGATCGCACAGCGCACGCCGAGGTGTGCGCTGTAGTAGTTAGTGGGACCGTAGCCTAATGCTGCACACGCTGACTTCTCTCACGCAGCTGCCAGACGCTCTCCCCCCCCCTCTCCCTGCAGTGAGTACGGCGAGCCAGAAGGGAGTGGGTGAGAGCAAGCTTGTCTGTCTGCAGCTCTGTGAGACTCCACAGCGAGGCACATGTAAAGTTGCTCCTCTCAACCCCACATTCCAACAGAATAGTAATACCGCGATAACTCATCTACCATAGCGGCGTACCGTCAATGTTTTTATTGCGGTATTACTATGATACTGGTATATTGCACAGCCCTTCATATATTGCCATGTCGAGTCAACAGTGAGATGTTAATAGCAAATCTGATCATCTAATGTTTTTTTAATGTCCGCTATAGTTTTCATAATCCATGATCGCAACTTCCCCACTCTTGTCTGCTGATCTGATTTATAGTCTCCTTGTCATTTACTTGTATAATTGATTTTGTACTGGTCTCTAGTGAGATTACAAAAGCTAATTTTGTGCTGGATGCATTTTCTTTGTATCTTCCAACAAATTCATGAATATGATCCCTTTTGGATTGTTACAAAAAGGGTCAAATGTTTTTGTTTGTTTTTCTTGTGTATGGCTCGCAGAGCTATCCAAATTAGGTATGTTGATAGAGATTTTGGAAAATAAATCTTTCTCAATTTCCTATATAATTTGTAACTTGTGATTCTCAATCAAATGAGTCGGGTTTGTTTGGAACAAATGATAGTCCCTTGCTAAGCAACCCATTTTATTTCTTCAGTGGTTAAATTATGGGATGATAAATGATAGATCGCTGTTTCCCCAGTTTTTGTCTGGTTTACTTTCTATTTGTTTACACTGTTATGCATTCTCCAAACCCTTCGGTTTCTGCCCCAGGCTGTTTGGGTTTAGCACTTACTGGTTGCTAGGTCCCTATCTCAAAATAAATAGTGTTCTCTCTGTTGCATTATCCTGAGTATCCAAGTGTCGATCACTGGTGTTAAAAGGACTTGCAGTATATGCTGAGTTTCTGTTTTTTGTAAAATGTTGCCATTGTGGTCTATTTTTAAATGTTTCATTTACTCCTAATAACCACTTGTTAACACTATTGTCTTTGTAGTCTGTATTAACTAGTTTGTTTCTCCTTTTTGTATATTGTGCAATGATACCTGTATTTCTATGGCTATCTGCAATTTGTCTAGTCTATCAGTCAGCGACAAGTCTGTCTATGCTCAATGTTGTCAATGTCAGATCCGAGTGTATTCAATTCACTACCTGATTTGAAATAGATATAGCATGGGTATCGGCGCTTGTGCTGTCCTATATAAAAGTGGTGACAAACTGTAATCATCGTGCTGCAATCCGCAGGATTACTTCTAATAGTGCGAGCTCCCAAAGGGGAACTCGTGACAAATAAAAGAAAACAAAAAACGCGCTGATGAAACGTTTCCAAAAATTGTTTGTATTGGTTAAAAAAAGCCCTCAGAAGGAGAGCATATAAAAAGCATTAAAGCATGAAATACCGGGAGATCAGGATACATGCGACGGGTGATGTTACAATGGGTCCGGACGATGAACACCATCAGCTGTGTGATATCTTTAAATGTCTCTGCATTGGTACGCAGCCCAACCAATTAAAACGCGCGCAGCAACCTCGTGTGACCTCTACGCGTTTCGCTCTGGCGTGCTTCTTCACGGGGTCACATACGGCAGTTGGTCTGTTATATAGCCCATGTGGTCTAATCGCATGCAGTTGCATTGTGATCGTACCTGGTTTAAGGAGCCACAGCTTTTAAACATTGATTCAAAAAATACATTCAGCTAATGATTTCCCTGAGGGCATTGAACTGAGATGAAACACATTGTGTTTTTATAATTCGTTTTGATGCAGCTGACCTGTATTCGTGTATAATTAGTAGCAAATTTGCATATTACTACAAAAATAAATGCCCTTCAAAGAGGTGTTTAGGAGGTGGCACAGGGCAGATATCTATTTTACAATAACTACATATTTGATGTTTTTTGAGTGGCGACGGATCAATTGCAATCGAGGAAGGGTAAATACAGTATGAACTCTCTTTTCAGTGCCTTGAGAAGAAAGGCGAGTTGGCTAGTTTAGCCGTGTTAGTCCTTGTACATCATTATCCCTCATGAGGGGGATTAATTCCGTTAAAAGGTTCTTATAAGAAGATCAAGATCTAACAGTTGGTTTGTCCTTGAGTGTGTACCTTTTATTCTCTCACACAATTTTCTGTTTTTAGATCAGTTATACCTTCAACTTTGTGTCACAGCCGTGGGCACACAGTTTGCTCCCAGCTATGAAAACCTATACATGGGTGACTGGGAGAGCCTTTGTGTTCCAGTCTCATAATCCTTCTTTTGATCGAATAGTGATCTGGAAGCGGTGAGAAAACTGTGGGGCACGCCTGAGACTTTATTGCGGGGGGGGGGTGTGGCGGTTACAGAGGCCACGCACTAAGAGCGCGAGACCTCTAAATGTACTCGCCAGCTTCTTGTCCATGCATCTCCAATGCTACGCGGCATCAAATGACGCCCGTTACCATGGAGACGTGACGTCAAATGATGCCGCGGATGACGTGACGTCACATGACCCCACAGCGTAATTTGGCGCATCGTTGAAGGTAAGGGGGGGCGCGATGGAGCAGAAGAGCAGGCAGGGGGGTGCAGCGCAACAAGTTTGCGCACCCCTGGTGTAGACGACACCCTCATTGTTTGGAGGGGCGATGAGACGTCTGTTAGTGCATTTTGTATTTATCTCAATATAAATGTAGATAACCTCAAATTCACACTAAAACGAGATCCAGTGACAATAGATTTTTTAGATCTTAAATGATATGCACATCCTATGGCAGAGATTACGGTGGCGGCACTGACGCACACTCCTGCAGCCCCAGCGACGTGCGCACTAGCTGCAGGAGTTGGTTTGCAGCGATCGGGGCCGTCGCGAGCGCATCACGGAGCTGGTTCGCCTTCATTGGCTGAAACAGCTGACATCACGCTACTGCAGCACAAATTCAATTTCTATTGTGGCGGCAAAATGTCGCTGCGTCGACGCGGGCACTTGAACTACCTTAGACAATCAGGTAAGAGTCCTTGAAGTGTGCGCGCACATAGCGATGACACCACCGTGAGCTCAGCCTAAGGGTACGATCACAACCCAAACCTACTTCAAGGAAGTTGACACTAATAGCATCCTCCAAGCACCCAACAACCATTACAAAGGGTGGATTAACACCACAACCTTTGGTCTGTTCAATAGATTGAAAAAGAACTGGAGCTCAGACTTGGTATTTGCTGATCAAGCCGCAGTCTCTATAATACATTTGTGGATAGAGGATACGATATTCAAAAAAGTGTAATTGTCCAAACAAAAAACCAATGCAGTGCTTTGCCAAGATGAAGGTCCCATAGTGGACCAAAACTTTGTTTTTGTTTGGACTACAATAATACTTTTTTTTAATATTTGCTCTGCCGTGCTTTCTTCTTCATCTGACTCTGGTTTCAATGAAGTATTTATTATGATACGTGTAGTTGCCTTTACATTATTGTTATTATTATTTTATGGAGTACCTAGTATGTGTATTTTCGTGTATTTCTTCTATATATTGTGTTGATGAACAACAATTTTTCTATCTTATATTTCATCCAGTAATCTAATATATATACATTTTATTTGTTTCTCTGATATTACATGGTCTGTGGTCCCCTTCTCGGGGCCCTGAGCCAGACCAGTTCATTTTTTGTTTTGTTTTGTTTTTTTTAGACTATCTGTATCTTGTTCAAATGCAAATGTATTGTGAATACCTAGTGTTAGCAGTCCTCTGAGACTGGTTTAAGAACAAGTGTGTTACAATAAATGATGCTTCTTGGCAAGTTAAAGGCGATTAAATGTTTATATTGTATGTTTTATAGGCTTGAAAACAGTGATATTTTTAATGAATTGAAAGAAGCATTTCCAAATCATCTGCCTCTGTATGTTGCAAGACTTAATCAGCTGGATTCTGAAAAGGTAAGATAATTGTACAGTGTGTTGAATGGGTATATTTTACCAGCATGTGTTTCTAAGTTCATGTATCCTGAATGTTCCATGGGCCTCTTCAGAGTTCAGCCTTAGATGAAACTGATTGAAAGCGAATTCCCAACAATGCCATATTTTAGTGCTCTGATACCTGCTGGAAATAAGCAGCACAGAGGCTTGGGCCTCGGATATAAAAGGCGCTCATGTTGTCACGTGCGCCTGTAGTTTGAGCGATCCGTGGCCTGTAGGATTCCTACGACGTGGAGGCGAGGCCGGCTCGCCCTAATTGGCTGAACCGCCCACGTGACCCGGCAGTCGCAACAAAATTTTAAAAAATTGTTTCGCGGAAAATCTGTTCATCGGCCGTGTGCTCTATGGCCTGCCTCATTGAGGTAATGCCTTTTGTTCTCGCCACACGCAGTATGGACGCGGCCTTGCTGTGTAACGAGTAAGGCAGTAATTTTCTCTGTAAAGTCTGGACTCGTACTTTCTATGCTTCCCCCTCTTTACGGTGAAAAGCACAGGAATGTTGCAGGGAGATGGAGCAGGATAGAATCTAGTCCAGTCAAACCTACCCGGGTTGCATTCTTATGAGTGATTGTAGACTGAGCAGTAAATGGTGGTCAGACAAGGTAGGATTGTATTCTTGGGTGAGATGTACTTAATTTTGCTAAACACTCAATGTGATATACAACTTTAGCAGTAAAACAATCAATAGAACAAAGGCACTCCAAGCTTAGGGGTAAGTAATCCAAATGTTACATGAATTACAATAAACCACTTGCATAATAAACCCCAACATATAATCAACCAGCTCCACTACTCTCTCATGCCATAGTTTCCCTTGTCACCATGAGATCCTGACACTTTTTGTGTTTGCGCTGTTCCACTCCCACCCAGCCCTCTGAAAAGCTTGTAACTAAACTATGTTTTACTAATGGTAGTGGTTTGATAAATGTAACCTTTTAAATATAATATACAGCCCTATATAATTGCTTACAATGTGTATTCTATAGTAGACTGTATTTAAAGGGGCATTTCCTCTTGCCAATTTTTGTAATAAATGCAGCAGTTCCTTACATTTACGGCAGTGCAATTATCTTAGCTGCTGATCAATCTGTTCTCCTGCGATCAATCGGAGAAGATCCCTCTTCCCAGGGGACACACCATGACTGCCTATTTCAAAAGAAGTTGTGTAGCTTTCTAAATACAGCTCAACCCCGTTATAGCACGATCCACTTATAACGCGATGCAAGCGTGGCTCCCAATTTTTATATTTATGAATACTTTACAACACGATCATTGGTATCTTAAATATTGTACAATGCATACAATGGTACACTATTTCTAACGTGATCCACTTATAACGCGATGTGATTCTTTGGACCCAAGCACAGTGTTATAAGGGGCTTGAGCTGTAGTTGCTATAGCAACCCGAGAAAGATCATTAGAAAGGCATAAAGAATGAAAACAAATGCAGTAAGTATTATCTAATACTACACAACTGATGGTTGTCTTGATTACGGTCCTAATAGTAAAAGTGCTATAAGTGCCTGCCATATATATATGTATGTGTAGAGACACATACACACACTTAGGAGAGATTCCTAAATAACATATAGAGATTACCTGCTTCTCCGGCACATTGTCATGAAGAAGCCACTCACGATACCAAACTGAATGAGTGACAATATTATCTCATAAACCATTTTAAAACATGACAAAGTTGCGTTAATCTGAGTATCTAGTATGGTTAGAAGCACTATTACTTGGTTTACTTCCACGAAGGAAGGCAGCTGTGCGTTACCCTACTTTACACCATATTGGATATGGGCCTGTGGGTTCCTCAGCAGTGCGAATTTAACACCAGGGATGGCTAATTTTGATTTACTTGCTTTTTATCTAAGACACATAAGTATGAAACATGCATTTGGGCTAAATCACTTGACATGCACAGATCCAGTATTAGAGGAAATTAAAAATAACATTAAAATGCATGTGGCAATTATTTTTTTCCACTTGTTTTGCTCCTGATCTGTGGCTTTCTTCTAACCTTCTGTTTTTATCACAAATGTATTTTTTCTTAAGGAACGAATAAAAAGACTGACTGAGATAATTGAAGCTGCTAATGATGTTGTTTCACGCATTGATCAAACGGCGCTTGCAGTGTATTTTGCCATGAAGACCGATCCAAGACCTGACGCAACCACTATAAAAAAGTACCTAACCAGTAAATATTTTTGCTCTTTGCATCATTTTCTTGGTGTGTGCACAGCCTTTTACATGAAGATAAATGTGCAAATCTGCATGGCAAGTGTTCAATGTATTTAAAGATGTCCCTTATATATAAAATTAATATGAATAATTTAATATGGTAAACACAGATTATACATCAGAGTAAAATATCAAGCATTACCAAATTTCTTTCTACAGTAGGTGAACACGGGAAGCCCCAGTGCTTACACGCATGCTGAAAACCACTGGCCTAAGGGCCTCAAATGATACAGTGGCTCAGTTCATGCATATTCCATTTAACTTGTCACAAAATGCTCCTTAAAGTGGCAGTCCAGCCAGTGAATTGTTTGCTCCCTTTTGAGGATACAATATGGCTACCAAATCTCTGAATCCGTAGGCCAAAGAGAACACGTCCTAGGTAGCAGCTTCCTATTGGTTGACTCCAGTGGCCATATTAGATTCTCTTTTGACAGATTCTTGCTTTAATCTTCTGTTGGTTCATGATTTTTTTCCCCACAAACATTACAAAGTTATAAGACTTTTCACTTGAGAGGGTGGATGTTTTGAGTTTCTGTGGTATATTTGTTTGCAGTGACATGGACAAACAGAAAAATACCTTGATTGATGCGCTGTGTCGTAAGGGTTGTGCTTTGGCAGACCAAGTTCTCCACCTGCAGTCTGAGGAAGGTGCTGTTTCAAGTGACACAGAAGAGAGAGATGATCAGGAGGCCCATTTAGAAGTCTTAAATGACACTTACTGGGAAATGGCCAAGTGGGCGGACCTCAATGACTCAAAGGTAACCAACCTATTGTTGCATTTTATGAAAAATCTAAACGCCTGATTCAAAATAGACTAAATGCTTCATTCAAGGAAATTGGTGCAACGTTTAACTTTTTAACCCGTTTTGCAATTGTTGCTGCACCTTACAAGTGGTAAAGAGGTAACCCTTTCTGTGACAAACCTGTTGAAGGCATCAATGAGTTCTGTGAAATTGTACTATAAAAGGGGAGGACTTGATAGTGTGGTGGGGACAGGAGGCAATTTATTTGTCCCCTTGGTATGCCCACAGGAAGCTTACTCTTAAAAAATGGTCTTGTTTTTTTAATGAATGGGCTGATTCTTCCACAACTTCAACAGGGATATCTGTAATGTGTTGTTATCAAACAATTTGAGAGTAAAAACGGGTGGCTGTATCAATTGAAAATGTGAGAGTTGAGCTGGATGCTCAGCTAGGGTTTTTTATTTTGAGACCTTGTGTTCTTGCATTACTCACACTTGGGACATAAACTAAAATCCCTACTGGAGAAGCAAAAAGCTGTCCTTATAAACAGAATTGTTACATAGCATTTCATTTGTGTCCTGGAAAAGTATTGGGGGACTTGCCCATGGGTGACTTATTAGTTGGAATTTAGATTTGATCACAAATGATATATTTATTTCTCCAAGGTTTTACCGTTTGCCTATAAACATGCCTTGATAAATAAACTGTATGGGCGAGGTATTAAAGTTGCAACAAAACTTGTGGAAGAGAAGCCAACTAAAGAGAACTGGAAAAACTGCATCCAGGTAAGTGTTGTATTACGATTGCTTCTGTATCCCTTCTCTTCAAAACCTTGCTGCTTCTGACATTTGCAGTCTTATCTATCACAACACCATCTTTTGTGTTTTGATCAGTGCATTTGATGGTTATCTCCACTTTCCTTGTTTCCAAATTTTTCTTTTTCGCTTTTTTTTCGCTAAGCTAGTCTGCTAAAAAAAAAAGGGAAATGTTTAAATAGTTGGAACCACCTAACTGCTCTATCTCCTACACATTGATACGCCTGGTGCTCTCTTAGTTCCCTCTATAGTACTTTATATATTTACTGTATACTGCTTAGTGCTGCACACTTCTCTTTTGTTAACATAAGAATCTGTGCTCATCGTGCTTTGTTTAATGGAGACCGCATTAGCGACCTGAAATATTTTTCTTGACTTTTTTTGTTTTGTTTTTTTCATATAGCTGATGAAGTTACTTGGATGGACCCACTGTGCATCATTTACAGAGAACTGGATCCCAGTCATGTTTCCCCCAGATTATTGCATTTTCTAAAATGTCAATTGTAATTCAAACGGTTTTATACAAAGGTCTCATAAAGGGGAATATATAGAGATGTTTCTGTTTTTTTTTTTTGTTTTTTTTTCTAAAGCATGATTTCGTTATTGAACGGAAATTGTTAACTGTGTGTATTTATCAGAAAATGCACCGATGTGCAACATAATGTGTTATATGGGATGGTGTGGGTTGGTTGCATGTCTAGTTGGTTATTTTTAATTGAAAACTTGTAAAAGCGCTGGATTTTACAGTAAAATCTTTTAACATTTTATGTTTGTGGTATCAAGGCCTTAAACTGTTCAGGATAGTTGACATTTTATTTATTAGACAAAAAGCAATGGAATACACATTACTGTTTACATTTGAATGCACAGACACATTTTTATTTTATCAACTCATTCAGTGCTAAAGGGACAGATCCTTTTACCACTGATTGGAATAATGTCTCTTATTTGTTACAGTATATGCTTTTAGAAATCTTTTACATTCAATCTATTCTTGGTAAGAGCGAGCGTCACAAGTTATAAAGCCTTTGTGTAGGCCTCTGAATAATCAGGCAAAAGCAATGGTTTATCAGCAAAAACCTGCACATGGGTGAATGTATAGACATGTGCCAGACATTTAACTTTTCCTAATCGGGTATTGTAAAGTTATACATATGTTTATCAGCAAATACACATCCAGAGTCCGTGCACAGAAGAAAGAACATATTACGCACTCTGGTATCTTCACAATTTTTTTTTTTTTTTTTTTTTGCAATAAAATAATATTGCATCTCACCGTTGTTTGTGTATTAATGTGTAGCATTTGTGCATGTTTATTTAAATCACCAGTAAAACTTTTGGAAGACAATTAATGGCTTTCACAGGCAAAAGGAGATTTGATAAATTGGGTTAGTTTCTTGCAATGTTTTTGATTTCTATCTTTCCTAGCCAATTTACCTTATCAAATTAAAGCCACTTCCCTCAGAATTGGAGTTGAGTATTGCAAAGTAATGCAATTGCTAGCATCTTTCTCTGTGATCAGGGCGAGTGTTGCAATGCTTTTGATGATGATGATGATGATGATTGGCTGTTGGGGAAGGAAGGTTAGAGGACAGCACTACTTTTTAATGTAGTCAAGATTATGGATGGTGTATTCTGTACATAGTGAACACCGATTTAGTGAATGATCGGTTTGCATACCAGCCATTCTGGAATACTATAGATTTGTAACTTTTACAACTATACTTTATGCGTTAAAGGTTTTTTTTTTTTTATTCAGTATGGGAGGAGATTTACCATTATGTTGGTAACAATCAATTTGGGCATTAGTTTTCTCTACACCCTTCTAATTTGAAAATATTTGAAAATTAATTTGAGAACAAAACATAGAAATCTCTTTAGAATTTAAGATTCCTCACCATAGGATATTTTAATGATAAATCAGAATAAAATGTTCTCTAATTACATCTGTTAAGTTGATGGAAGTAAAAACATTGTATAAATTATGCAGAAACATACCTGTATAGTAATTGTCCTCTGAAAATTGACATGTTGGGACAAATGGTCCTTATCTGTTCTCAATTTCTACTTCTGTAAAACCATAGATGGTGGTTGGCCTTTTTTTTTTTTTTTTTTTTAATACATTTAATTTAATCCTTTTCAGTTCACCTCCCCTACCTTCCAAGGGAAGTGTTTTTTATTAATCTGGTACTACAATTTCACTTGAGCTTAGCACATAACTTGCATTCATAACCTCTTACTATAAAATAGTACAGGGATTAAATAGATCCATGAAGAAATGCATTGAATCTGAGAACTTTGTATAATAAATGGACTCATTCACTCCAAAAAGGCAAAACGTCTTTTATGTAAAAGAAAAAGAAAACAGTGCAAGAATCTCAGTGAAGTATGTATTGATTATAGTGATAATTCATACAGAAGGGATAAGTAATGTGCATACATCAAATTAAAAGGTTACAAGTGTAGCCCCTGTTCTTCCGTAACTAAAGGAACTACTGGTACTGCCGTTACCTGTTGGCTACCAGAAGGCCTGAGCCTCCGCCACTGGGAGCCTGGGGTGATCTCTTGTTCACCTCGGTGCAGCGCCTCCACCTGCGAGGAATACAGCGTAGCGGGATGAGCCTCTCCCAGGAACCAATAGTAAACACACACACAGGTATAATAACGTGTTTTACTGAACATAATATACAACCTGCACCCCTAAGTATATACCACACACAACCCCAATGTATATGGTGCTTGGCACCAATATCCCCTGATGTCCTTTTCCCCCAATGTGAGAGCCTACCCAAAAGTGTATGGAATAGCAGTATCCCATGAACAGTTGGTGCACTTGGTGTGGTACCTGTCCAGGAGCTCCAGCACCCGGGTACAACCGAACAACAAAAAGGATCTGCTGATCCAGTGACGTTGTCCGCCTCCGTATGGGGTGAACTCCCGTTGGAGGTTCTCACCTTTTAAGAGTCTATAGCGTAGGTGGGCCTGGTCCCCGACCGCAGTCTGAGTCACCGTGTGGCGTCCTGTCACTAATCCTACCACTATCAAGGCTACTGGGGAAAATTTCCCTATCTGAGGGCGTTTCCCTAAAGCAGCCACAAACTGAAGATGGTTGGGTCCTAACTGGGGGCTGAGGGGCAATCTAGGCCTAATCTGGGAGCCACAGACACCCAGACCCTACCTTCGCCTTCTGCCTCCTTGAACCAACTGCCAGCGTGAGCACTTCGCGCCAAACTCCACTCCCCTCACCGTGAATCTGGCTGCCCTGTTGGCTAACACTGTCCACATGATCAGACTGCCTCAGAGCACTCCGGTTAATGTAGTTCCCTTGCAGAGCATAACACTTTGCATGTGCCCGTGCACTTGTAATGGCCGCTGCAACCTCACGACGCTCTGTGCATGCGCGAGCTGTATCCCTCTCCGCTGCCTATACGCCACTGCAGCCATAGTAGCCCCCCTTCCCTGTGCCCGCATCGGAGGTAAGGGGGGGTGGAATAGAGAGAACAGGGAACCCGGCTACAAAAGCATGACGGTGAAAGCCGATTACAGTTGCCGGCTACTGGTGTCACCGGTGAGTTGCTCAGAAGCACGACTATACTGGGTAAGACGATCAAAAGTTTACTACTGAAGTAATACTGCGAAACGCGTAGGATTGTAGTCGGAGTGCAAGCTCTGCACATTTATGGACACCAAACACACCGTCTCAGCCCTCTTCCATCTGCAGCAATACAAACTTTTGATCGTCTTACCCAGTATAGTCGCGCTTCGGAGTGACTTAACCGATAACGTCATCTGTAGCCGGCAAGTGTAATCGGCTAACGCTGTTGGCGTACAAGGTCCCTACAGCAGCGCTTGGATACATAGGAGCACTTTTTGCCCGGAAAGACACACACAACGCCAGGAACAGACTGCTTAACGAGGAGGTCCAGGACGCCCATTCGGTTGCAGCCTGCAGATTCGAGTGATCGGTGTGGATTACGGAGGTCTTTGCCATTGTGGTAACTGTCCAAAACATGTCATGCTTGTAATCTTTTAATTTGGTGTACACACATTACTTATCCCTTTTTATATGAACTACCAATATAATCAATGCATACGTCACTGAGATTTTTTGCGCTGTTTTCTTTTACATTAGCATTACAGGATGTTGATGATCTCATTTTGCTTTCAACATAGGTTTAAAATATTCTTTTGTTCACACTTGTAATCACTAAGTGTTATATTTAATAGATTTCAAATTGTATTTTCACCAATCACAGATATATGAATATAATATCTAATTAGAACACTGGTTCACCAATATTTGTTTTCACTAATTATCTGGTGCGCAGTAATATATTCACGTTTGTTCACTTAAAACATTCTTATGTCTGGGGTTTTAGATACCAGCCCATGAAAATGTGAACTGTCAGCCAGTGGAAACTGGTTGCATAGTAGATGAGATTGAGAAAAGACATGCGTCCAAGTTCAACCAATGCTAAATTTAGACAACAGATACTTTATCCTATATCTGTACTTGCAGTATATTGATCAAGAGGAAGGCAAACACAAAACGCCAGTGAAATATCCAATGATATCTCAGGGGAATAATAAATTCCTTCCCGACTCCAAGAATTGGCAATCGGATTACTCCCTGGATAAACATCCTTCCTATGTTTACTTATTTGGTCTATCCTTGTACCTTTCCTTTCTAAAAAGATGTCCAAAATTTTTAGAACAAATCTATTGTATCTGCCATCACAGTCTTTATGGGTAATGAATTCCACATTTTAACTGCTCTTACTGTAAAGAACCCTTTCCTTTGTTGCTGGTGAAATCTCCTTTCCTCCAACCTTAAGGGATGCCCCCGAGTCCTTTATACTGCCCTTGGGAAGAATACTTTTGAAGGCTCCTTGTACTGTACCCAAATATATTTGTATATAGTTATCATATCCCCTCTGAGATGCCTCTTTTCTAATGTAAGTAAATCTAATTTGTGGTGAACAGTGAAAGAGCAGCAGATAAATTTGTAAATAAGGTATGATCTAATAGTAAAATCGAAACTATGGCTATAAACTGTGTCCCAAACTCATTGCGGGGCTCATTTAGAGAAAAACACTTCTACAATTTGAAGTTCTATTTATAGGAGAAGGTGGTGAGTGTTCACTAAGGAACTTGTGCACTCAAATTCCCTTGGCACTATGAAGAAAAAATTGTATTTGTTTTATTTGCACAGAATCGCAGATAGCATAAATGTTTTGTTCATTAAAGCCTTTAGGCACCTCCACCTATTTCACTATGTTTAGTCCATAAGACAATAAATAAATATTATGTATTTAGTGGAGGAACCTGCCAAAATGCAGTAAACCTTGTCAGGGTTAGCAGGCTTGAATATTTTTTTTTCATCAAATTAACCTTTGTTATAAGACGGGATCAAATGTAAAATGTCACTACTAAATTTCAAGCCAATTTGGGAGGCGTGCAGCATTTGTATATTCATTTAGAGAATTCAATTTATCTTCTCAACTGTTTTGTAGCAAACCCCTTAGCACTATGACTGCTTAAACAAACAAAAATAAACACCTACTTTTTCTTATCTGCATAAATATACAGTACATGTTATCATGTGTGTTTCAACGTCAGGCTGCTTTACATTTTGCTTTAAAGACTTTGGTCTCTAGATTTGGAAACTCCACCAGAAGTTCTGCATCAAATGTCATATTAAATTGTGATAAAAAGTCCAAATCTTGTTTTAGTCTAAATTTATTAGCCCATATTAGCACAGTGCCAGGCTGGCACAAATGCTTCATAGTTTCCAGTAATTCACCCAGAAATGAATGGTGATAGACCACATCGGCTGCAACAATATAATCATACAGGCAAGTCGATTTTGGGAAGTCTTTTTCGAGGTCCTGCCCCCACACCAAGTCTCTCACTTCAGGCTGATGCAATCTCTTCCCTCGTGTGTTTCTTGATAAATTTAATCTCAAATTTCCAAGTAAATCGGGTAAATCGGTTGCTATGACTTGAGCCCCTAGAAGAGGAAATCGGTCACATACTGTAGTGTGTGAATACAAGTTCATTTGTTCACTTTTTGCTATGTAACACATCGCATCAAATGCAAGCAAATTCCCTTAAAGAAGCAGCGTGTGGAACATGTTGAAAGTAATATGCAATTAACTTAAGCACGAACAAGAATAAATTAATCACAGACCTAGTATGCATGCAACAATGGATACCAGTCCTGTTCCAGAACCAATTTCAAGTACTTTCTTATCTGTCATGTTGAATTCTTCCTGGTTTTCTTCCAGAAACTGACATAAAGCTTTTGCCTGCAAAAAAGGAGAGAAAACATTACATGTAACAGCTTGGTGAGATAAGAAAGCTTTCATAGTTGACTCTAATTGGGAATGTAGCCTACTTCTTTATGGTCTTCTAATATTTCCTCCTCCAGTAATGTACTACACAACGCAGCACAGTCACTTTGCACTATTTCAAACTGACCTGAAATTCTTCTGGATGCCTATACAATCCTTAACAGCAGCGGTGCGCAAACAAGGGGGGAATCTTTTTTGATTGAGTTGCAACCAGAAAACACATTTTGAAAACGCTTAAACTGTTGCCCGCATTGCATTAGCAAGCAGCGCGACAATCGCAGTTGGTATAAGCGTTTTCAGTGTATGCATAGAATTTTTTTTGGCGCTGCCTGCGTTTTTCTGTATAATCTCAGCCAATATACCTTATAGATTCTATACAGTATATAGCCTGTCACAGGAGACCAGGTAATTTACAAATTTTTATCTGGATCATACATTGAGCAAAACAAGTTAATGAAACTATATACTGTTTAATAAAGGGTTTTTTTAAAATGTGATTTTGATTACATCAGGCAAGGGGGGGCCCGAGAAATGTCATGGATGAAAAGGGGGGCTCGGCATAAAACGTGTGCTCACCCCTGCTTTACGGTACTATGAATCTGTCTCCTCCTGTATATACACATCTAATTTCTTGATATGCCACTATAAACCACCTCTGTTTTTCCAAAACCTGCCTCCTCTCTCCTCTACCTTTCTGTGTTGGGTCTGTTACAGTTATGTATTGTATTGTATGTCTTTATTTATATAGCGCCATTAATGTGCATAGCGCTTCACAGTAGTAATACATGTGGTAATCGAATAAATAACAGATAATATAAATAACAGATCATGGGAATAAGTGCTTTAGACATAAACATAACATTAAGGAAGAGGAGTCCCTGCCACGAGGAGCTTACAATCTAATTGGTAGGTAGAGAGAACGTACAGAGACAGTAGGAGGGAGTTCTGGTAAGTGCGTCTGCAGGGGGCCAAGCATTATGTATCGTGTTTAGAATATCCACAGTGCTATTCATATGCTTCTTTAAGCAAGTGTGTCTTAAGGTGGGTCTTAAAGATGGATAGAGAGGGTGCTAGTCGGGTACTGAGGGGAAGGGCATTCCAGAGGTGTGGGGCAGTCAGTGAAAAAGGTTTAAGGCGGGAGAGGGCTTTAGATACAAAGGGGGTAGAAAGAAGACATCCTTGAGCAGAACGCAAGAGTCGGGGTGGTGCATAGCGAGAAATTAGGGCTGAGATGTAAGGAGGGGCAGAAGAGTGTAAAGCTTTAAAAGTGAGGAGAAGAATGGACTGTGAGATGCGGGATTTGATCGGAAGCCAGAAGAGGGATTTCAGGAGGGGAGATGCTGAGACAGATCTAGGAAAGAGTAGAGTGATTCTGGCAGCAGCATTTAGGATAGATTGTAGGGGGGACAGGTGAGAGGCAGGAAGGCCGGACAGCAGGAGGTTACAGTAATCAAGACGGGAGAGAATGAGGGCCTGAGTCAGAGTTTTAGCAGTCGAGCAACAGAGGAAAGGGCGTATCTTTGTTATATTGCGGAGGAAAAAGCGACAGGTTTTAGAAATGTTTTGAATGTGAGGGGCGAATGTGAGAGAGGAGTCGAGTGTGACCCCTAGGCAGCGTGCTTGGGCTACTGGGTGAATGATCCTAGTTCCAATAGTAATGTGGAAGGAGGTAGTAGGGCCAGGTTTGGGAGGAAGTATGAGGAGCTCTGTTTTAGCCATGTTGAGTTTAAGGCGACGGAGGGCCATCCAGGATGATATAGCAGAGAGACATTCAGAAACTTTGGTCTGTATAGCAGGTGTAAGGTCGGGTGTTGAAAAGTATATTTGTGTGTCGTCAGCATAGAGGTGATATTTAAACCCAAAAGATGTTATTAGGTCACCTAGAGAGAGTGTGTACAGAGAAAAGAGAAGAGGTCCCAGGACAGAGCCCTGGGGTACCCCCACAGAGAGATCAATAGAGGAGGTGTTAGCAGAAGAGACACTGAAAGTACGATGGGAGAGGTAGGATGAGATCCAGGATAGAGCTTTGTTCCGAATACCAAGAGTGTGGAGAATGTGAAGGAGAAGAGGGTGATCCACAGTATCAAATGCTGCAGAGAGGTCGAGTAATATGAGCAGAGTGTAATGACCTCTGTCTTTGGCAGCATGGAGGTCGTCAGTTATTTTAGTGAGGGCTGTTTCCGTGGAGTGAGCAGTGCGGAAGCCAGATTGTAGAGGGTCTAGGAGAAAATAGGTGTTGAGAAAATGGAGCAAGCGAGAGAATACAAGACGTTCAAGGAGTTTAGAGGCAAAAGGCAGGAGAGAGACAGGTCGATAGTTAGAAAGACAGGTAGGGTCAAGCTTGCTGTTTTTCAGTAATGGTATAACTGTTGCATGTTTGAAGGAGGATGGAAAGGTTCCAGAGCAGAGGGAGGAGTTAAAAATGTGTGTGAGTGTAGGGATTATAGTAGGAGCAAGAGGTTTTAGGAGATGGGAGGGAATGGGGTCTAGAGGGCAAGTGGTAGAGGGAGAAGAGGCGATCAACAGCGACACATCCTCCTCTGAGTGGAAAAAGAGTCAAGGAAGGCAGGAGGAGAGTTAGGAAGAGGTGTAGGATGGGGGGAAGAAACAGAGGGAATGTTCTGCCGTATGGATTCCACCTTTTCCTTAAAATAGTCAGCAAAGTCCTGAGCGGAGATGGACGAAGGAGAGGCAGCTGAGGGTGGTTTGAGTAGAGTATCAAAGACAGAGAACAGTTGGCGTGGGTTAGACTTGTGCATGTTGATTAGTGCAGAAAAGTAGGCTTGTTTAGCTTGCGAGCGGGCAGAGTTGAAACAGGATAGCATAAATTTGTAGTGAAGGAAGTCAGCGAGAGTGTGAGACTTACTCCAGAGACGTTCAGAGGAACGAGTGGAGGAACGCAGCATGCGCGTGTGGGAATTTAGCCAGGGTCTAGGGTTAGAAGGGCGAGTGCAGCAGAGAGAAGGTGGGGCATGTAGATCAAGAGAGGAGGACAAGACAGAGTTGTAGTTCCTGACCAGGTTGTCGGGGTCTGTAGCAGAGCTGAGAGAGGAGCGTAAAGTGGACTCAAAGTCAGGTAAGTGAATAGAGCGCAGGTTTCTGCAGAACCGGGGGGTAGATGGAGGTGGAGAATGAGATGAGATGATGGTCAGAGAGAGGAAAAGGGGAAATGGAGAAATCAGAGAGAGAGAAGTTCTTAGTGAAAACCAGGTCTAAGTAGTGTCCATCCTTGTGGGTGCTGGCTGCAGTCCACTGTTGAAGGCCAAAAGAAGAGGTTAGAGAAAGAAAGCGGGAAGCCCAAGGGAGAGAGGGGTCATCAATGTGGCAATTGAAGTCCCCAAGGAGAAGAACAGGGGAGTCTGAGGAGAGGAAGAAAGAGCCAGGATTCAAAG
This sequence comes from Ascaphus truei, assembly GCF_040206685.1. NCBI lineage: Eukaryota > Metazoa > Chordata > Amphibia > Anura > Ascaphidae > Ascaphus > Ascaphus truei. The sequence continues at coordinate 267,474,397 of NC_134485.1, read as the reverse complement.
TGAGAGAGAAAGGCAGAAGGGGGATGAGTAGAGGTAGGTGGGCGATAGATGACCACCACATGAACAGGGAGAGGAGAGAAAATCTGGACAGTGAGAGTCTCAAAGGAGGGAAAAGCAAGAGAGGGAGGAATAGGAAGGGTTCGGTAACGACAGAGAGGAGAGCAGGAGCCCCACGCCTCCACCCCTGCCATCAGTGCGCGGAGTGTGGGAGAAGGAAAGGCCACCATAGGAGAGGGCAGCTTCCAGAGCAGAGTCAGACTGAGTGAGCCAGGTCTCAGTTATAGCAAAGAGAAGCAGGGAGTGCGAGAGAAAGAAGTCATGCACAGAGAGGAACTTGTTAGAAAGGGAGCGAGCATTCCAAAGAGCACAGGAGAAAGGGAGAGAGGAGGGAGGGTGGCAGGGGATGGGTATGAGGTTGGAGGGGTTGACACCAGAAGGAGTAGAGTTTGCAATTGGCAGGCAAGGACGAGCACATGTAGGAATAAGACAGGGACCAGGATTGGGAGAGATATCCCCAGAAGCAAGGAGGAGAAGCATGGACAGAAAGAGGATGTGTGAGGATGATTTGTAGGGGTGTTTTTTAGTGCAGAGGATATAGCTGTGTGGTGTCAGAGGACGCAGGTAAGAAAGGAGTTCATGTGAAAAGAGAAGTGGTCAAGGAAGGAGAGATGGAGATATATGAATAGAGTTAGAGACATACTGAGGCTGGTAAAAAGAAGTGCATAATTTGAGAAGAAGTGAAGTCACAGCAAATATAAATGGTAAAGGCAGCATCATAGCAGTAATGATGCAGTCTGGTATTGATGATATCCTCCTTTCCAGCGTAGTTCAAATGCAGGAATCAGGGCAAGATGGGGTGTCCACTTCTTCCTCACTTCTTTTAAACTTCAGTTGTTCAGTAGTCATGCCACTTATAATGGGCCACTTGGATATGACTGCAGGCAGACTAGCTGTTCTGACTGGGTTTATATAGGCCTAAAAAGTCACCTGACAGTGTGGTTCTGTCTGCTTAATTAGCACATCTGAGGCACATTCAAACAAATGGTTTTCTACACAGGGTGTTCCCTGCCTAGGTGGCAACACTTAATTTGATTAGGGGTAGACAGAAAACAGCATTCAAATATGGTTTTTACCTAGCATTGGATCACTTGCATATACTATATAATACACACAGCAAAGGCTTCAATGTCTGAAGTACTGTACTTTCCTGTAGTATCCTACCACTGTAACTCCATACCAGACCAATCTCTCTTCCTTGGGTACAAATTCCCAGCAGGGCAGTTCTAGCACCCACGCCTCGTGGTCAATTTTCTGCTTAAGTTCATATTGATTTTTGTTTTTTCGTCATCCCCTCTAGCACTCACTCCCATTTTGCTTTGATATTGAACAACTAGCAATTCTCCAGCACCCGATAAGCAATATAAAACAATCTAGTAATTGGTAGTTGTCGCACTTAAGTACTGTTGTAGTTGTGTTACTGTAATTGCCTTATTGACATCCCAGTCATTACATCTGTGTGAGCCTAAAAATTTAGAAGACACCTGTAACGAGGGAAAATATTCACACTATATCTCTGTACAATAGACCAAATCACTTGTCTAGAGTGGTGACCTCTTTCCTCTGAAGCAAGTTACAATACAATGGTTCACTTAATGTAAGACTCTTCACTTATTTGTGATGTAAATTTACATATTTCACAGGGCCTGTGAAAGTGTTTTTTTATGCCTGATGGCATAAGTACAATAAAAAAGAGCAACTGACAGAAATTGGGGAAGAACGGCATTGAATTTGCCTATAGAATTACTCACTGAACGAACTGCCTAATCTCTTTACTAATGAGACAAAATATGATAAAATGTTTCCAAAGTGTTCATGGTCATGAAAACATTATTTAAAATAAAAATGACATACGTCTTAATCTTATGTATTTATCTATTTGTAGGGCTCAAATCATGTACAGCACATTTAACCCATTAAACTTAACCCTACCGATCTCGTTGGTTATAGGAACATCTGAGCTTTTAGGCTCATCTTAGAAACTTGGCAATCATTAGTGATGACATTCCCTTGGCAATATTCAAAGCTGGGGTCAAGCACCCCAGCCGCACCAACACTGCTAACTACCCGCTTGTTAGTGCTCAATGCTGTAATCCAGGGCTCTTCAACTGGCGGCCTGCCACGGACGTTGAGGTGGCACTTTGACTCTCAGCTGCCCAAGCAACTAGTATGAAATTAACAGGAGCAAAGGGCAATTTTGTCACACTGAAACGTACTTAAAGCTGCAGTTCAGTCAATATCCTGCATGTGTGTTTTTTTTTTTAATAAATCAGTTCTGTACTGTGAGAAAATACTTGTAGCATTTTCTTTTTTTAAAAACAACAACTTTGAAAGACAATTTTTTATGTATTCTAATGTAACGAGCATTTCTGTTTCTATAGCAACCCTTTAGAAAGGCACAACCCCTTCCTTTAATGTAACAGGCTCTGGCACACCCCTTTGTGAGTCCTGCCCCCTCCACAGCTGTGCACAAGCATGAGCACAAATGTATCAGTCATTGCCTGGTCACATGATCTTCCCCCAGAACTGACAGAGCAGCAGCAGAAAAGGAGAGTAGCTCATAATTAATTAATTAATTAAACCTTATTCCATTGCACGTGTGTAGTTAATGTTAAATATTAACAACTCATTTAAAATCAAATCTGTATATATAATACTGTAAACAATATGTATATTTAATTTTATGTGAATGTGTACAATTCAATGTGTGTGTTATTAAAATTAATAATGGCTTGTTCTTGTATAGCGCTGCTAGTTTTACCTAGCACTTTACAGAGACATTTTGCAGGCACAGGACCCTGCAGAGCTTAGGTGTGTATGTATGTGTTTGTATGATATAGATATATATGCACACGCACACATATACATGCACACACGTATACATGCGCACACGCACACATATACATGCGCACATATACACGCACAAACATGCGCACACGCACACATAAACATGCACACATATACATGTATACACGCACATGCGCACAGGCGCACATAAACATGTGCACACGCACATATATACACACACACAAACATGCACACACGTATACATGCGTACACGCACACATATACATGCGCACACATATACACACACACAAACATGCACACACGCACATACATGCGCACACGCAGACACGTACATGCCCACACGCACACAGATACACACACACAAACATGCGCACACACACATACATGTGCACACGCACACATACATGCGCACACGCACACATAAACATGCACACACGCACATATACATGCGCACACGCACACATATACATGCGCACACGCACACATATACACACACAAACATGCGCACACGCACACATAAACATGCGCACACGCACACATATACATACACACTGTGTGTGCGCATGTTTATGTGCGTATATATTTATGGTATTGCTTGACCTGAGGAAGAGGAAAACTCTTGAAAGCTTGTCCCATGACACAAATTGTTGGTCCAAATAAAAAAAAGGTATCAATAAATACTGAAGAACTCATATATTCTGGTGTGTGTGTGTGTATGTATGTATGTATGTATGTATGTATGTATGTATGTATGTATGTATGTATGTATATATATATATATATATATATATATTTAAAAAAAATTATTTATATATACTGTATGTATGGATATATAGCGAAGGTCAGCAGCCAGCGGCGGAGGGAGAGAAGGACGGAATCCTGCAGCGAAGCTCGGCAGCGGTAGAGGACAGCAGCCGGCGGCGGAGGGAGAGAAGGACGGCATCCTGCAGCGAAGCTCGGCAGCGGCAGAGGACAGCAGCCGGCGGCGGAGGGAGAGAAGGACGGCATCCTGCAGCGAAGCTCGGCAGCGGCAGAGGACAGCAGTGGTGGCGGAGGGAGAAGAGGACCATGTGAATGGAGCAGGAGCGGAGAGGAGGGCGGTAGGGAGGAGTTACACTGTAGCAGCGGCAGACACCGGAATACTTCTGTCAGACCGCTGACCTCTATCTAGACAAATCACCCAAAAATCTACTCGCCCCATTGTCCCACCTTTTAAAAAAAGAAATGAAATAAATCCCTAGTAAGAACAAATAACATTTGGTTTTGACATAACTGTTTATTTATTGTATTACATTTATACTTTACTACAACTAGTCCTTGTTACTGTACATAGTTCCTTATTAATCTAGTAAAAAAAGACAGATATGAGTGAGGGAGAGGGTGGGTGGGTGATGGTGAGGGTGGATGAGGGAGAGGGTGGGTGACGGAGAGGGTGGGTCGGTGAGGGAGAGGGTGGGTGACGGAGAGGGTGGGTCGGTGAGGGAGAGGGTGGGTGAGGTAGAGGGTGGGTGAGGGAGAGGGTGGGTGACGGAGAGGGTGTGTGGGTGACGGAGAGGGTGTGTGGGTGACGGAGAGGGTGGGTCGGTGAGGGAGAGGGTGGGTGACGGAGAGGGTGGGTCGTGAGGGAGAGGGTCGGTGAGGGAGAGGGTGGGTGATGGAGAGGGTGGGTCGGAGAAGGAGAGTGGGTGACTGGGTGGGCGGGAGAGGGTGAGTGGGTTAGAGGGTGAGGGAGTGGGTGGGTGAGGGAGTTGAGGGTGAGTTGGTGGGTGGGTGTTTGGGCGGGAGAGGGTGAGTGGGTAGAGGGTGAATGGGTGGGTGGGCGGGTAAGGGTGAGTGAGTGGGTGGGTGAGTATGAGGGGGAGAGGGTGAGTGGGTGGGCGGGAGAGGGTGAGTAGTGGGTGGGTGAGTGGGTAGAGGGTGAGTGGGTGGGTGAGAGGGTGAGTGGGTGTGTGGGCGGGAGAGGGTGAGTGTGGGTGACTGGGTACTTGTGGTGACACACTAATATACACACACACATACATATACACACATATATATATACACACACACACACACACACACACACACACACACACACACACACACACACACATATCTTATACTATATTAGTGAAAGCACTGTATGCCTGTCTGGATGTCCGGTGTCCCTAGGGGAAATCTCATTGGTCCCTTGGGCCGCCCGCCCCCGCACACCTCTCATTCGCCTGAGGCGGAGTGACGGGCCAAAGAACACACAACAGACACACAGACACACACACACTCCACCCTCCTCAACGGCTGCCCGGCCTTGACCCCCCCCCCCGCCCTTCCCGGCGGCTGGCCCGCAACAACGGAACCCCCCCTATCACCACTCCGCGGAACCTCACAAACATCACCCTCTCCCCCGGGGCTCCCTCCCACAGACCGCTCCCCCCCCAGAGCACGCTCTCGCCGCTCTCACCTTCAGGCCTAGAGGCCGCGCCCCCAGATCACCATCCCCGCGAGCGCTGCTCCGGCTCTCTTAGTCGGGAGCTGTACGGGCCGGCTGCCCACACCACCTCCTCAGCTGAGCGTCTCAGCTCCGCCTCGCCGGGGGGAACGGAGACCGCCGAGGAACCCGAGGAGGAGGAGCGCGGCCCGGTGCGAGTTAAGTA